>NW_009260435.1:3620268-3636547 GCF_000687185.1 Egretta garzetta | reverse complement strand
ACCCCCGCGGGTCCTGCCCCTCCGGACGGGCGCGGGCTGCCAACTTCTGGCACGCGGTTCCTGAATACAAATGGCCCCAATACCGCCTTCGCATGAAAGTTGCCTTTATTCTGTCTTTGTGTGAAAGCCCACCTAAGGCGATACACCTCTGCCGTACGGCCGCTTGAACAGTTTCTTCATGGAGAATGCTATCAATCTGTAAGGTGCTGCAGCTCCTTTTGGAAACCTTCTGTCCTAGACTAGCATCATTGCTTGCCACAACAAGAAAAGGAATAGTAGTTTCTTTTCTGGAGTTGAAATCCATTTAGACTGCTCTTAACCCAGGGCATTTTCAGTTAGCATTCCATAAAAATGTGGTAAACCTAATAGGCCTTTTTTGTTACATCTATAGAGATGAAATCTGTGAACTGTGAGGGGGGTTCATGTGCTTATAACAAGATAGCATGTCACGGTAACTTTACTTAAGGAAAGATAGCACATGAATATAGGTGGTTTCTAAGTTTGTTAGGATGCTGAAGTTGAGAAAAGGATCTGCTAAATGTGTCTCTGGCAGAATTTCTTGGTTCTTACATGTGGGTTTGAGAGCGAACCAACCTATGAGCTCTATGTTAAGTAGCATGCACCTGACACCATTATAACAGCTGCAAAAGATTGTATATAGAAAAGGAGTGGAACAAATAATGATGTAGGGATATTTACAGCTGTGAATGCAATCAGCAGAGAAGCCTCGTTTGTCTGAACACAGGGCAACTGTCATGTTACAGGCACACAGAAATTGCTGTTTTGTGATGTGACTGTCAGGGCTCTGAGGTTTTTTTGCAAGACTTGTTACTGGAAATTTGCACAAAGAAAGAAGGGTAAGCAAGTTGTATGTTTTTAATGTGCTGTAAAACATTATTGCTTGGACATGGATCTAGTGGGATGATATTGATACGTAATGGTTTTCTGGTAGTTCCTGTGAAGATGCTGCAAGTTCTTGCAGGATGCTTATAAAAGCGTTGTTAATAGCATGGTCATATTAGGGGGGTATTATAAAGTAGACTGTACAGTCGTAGCACACAAGTGCTTTGCAACAAGATACTGTGATTAACAATATGCAGCAATTATCTTGTACGGGAAAAGCTGTTACTTGGTCTTGTGAACAGTATCTGTATTGTGAGGCAGTATACTCTGTGCAGAGAAGGGAAGGAATACTTCTCATTTACAGAGGATGCGGAATAAGAAGCAAGTATGTAGTGCTTCAAATATGTTATGGTTCCTAAATGCTGAGAAGAGTAAGCTTACAGTCAGTGAAATGACTGAGTAAAGAGCCCACATTTCTGAAGTAATGCATACGCATACTCATTCCTGTATGTTTCTGGAGTTTTTGAAGCTCTGTCCTGATGCATTGGATTGCGAAATTGACTTTCCTCTGTTTAGTGCAAGGTGAGGTTTTTGCCTGAAGGGTGAAAAGAGGTGTAAGTGGTACAAAAAGTTAGATGTGGTTAGCAGGTAGTAACTATGCTAAAGCCAACAGTGTGCAAAGAGAACATGTAGTAAGAGTATGCATCAATTATTCTAGCTTCGGAGCTGGAGTAATAGGTGAGATGAAGATCTTAACTCCAACCAGTTTATTAAAAGGTCAGTAAGAAAATTAAGATGTGAGCTATGTGTGCTTGCAGTGCAAGCCTGCTGCTCAGCTGAAGTATTTTCACATTGTGACTGACAGCACAAATGCAGAACGTAATGCACAGTGTAGCTGTTTTCCCTGTCACTGTGCCTGTTCCAAAAGGTTAGTTAGATAAATGTGTGATTACAATTCTGAAGGTGCCCTGTAAAAGATGCATACAGCTAATTATACTTCTCTCCTGGCCCCAGATACTGTTGTGCTGTTACTCCAACTTGGGCTCAGTGGCGACTCCCTGAAACCTGGCTACCTGGCAGCTTGCTGTTTCGTCTCTGATGGTCTCTACACTGCAGTTTCTGATGCTGCAGTAATATTGCATCACAGATTACTTTTAGCACAGAGGGACAGAACTACCAAAACCTTGAATATGATCAAGAGCATGGTTTCAGTGCTACTACCTGTGATTGCATCCAAATCAGGAGGAGAAACTGCATTGCCCTACGAGATCCTGATATGACTAAAATTTACCTATAATTTATCATCAGTATTCATTTAAATTAGTTGCATTACATGGTAATAAAACAATTAACTGAGTTGTGTTATGTAGTATAAAACTGTCTGCATACTCTATAAGAGCAACAAATGGGGTGTTACATCAGTATAGCGGTGCTCAACTCATCTGCTTCCTGAACAATAGGATTACTTAACAGGCAAAATACTTCATCCTTATGGACACTGCAGAACCAATATTGACATAGGAGAGTGAGCTGGAGTCCTTTCTGCCCCACATGTTATCATCAAAAGTGTCAGCTAGGTGCTGTTTGCAGAATCTTCATTACTAGTTGGTATGTGAAAGGAAGACTGTGATTTGATTCCTCCTTTTCCTCTCCTTGTTGGTTCTAGCCTGATACTGTGTACTGTTGAAACTCGTTTGCTGTGTACTCGTTAGGTTTAATAATATGGGGGGCAAGTAAGTCTGGAATCTGCAGTGTTGGGAAGTGGGAAGTTTGCAGATTTTTTTACTTGGAAAAAAAATTCCAAACTCTGTCAATACTTCTAGGAGTATTTTTGTAGTGTAGCTGGACATGAGCATATTTGGTGAAATTCCACCTTCAAGAGAAAAAATAATAAATGTTGGTTTGGTATCAGTGTGTAGAACTTGGCCATTGTGCGTTCTTTGGCTCTAGAGGCTCCTGCCCAAGGTGAATTGAAAGCCTTTTTCCTCTAGATTCTCAGATGGTGCAGTGCGGGAAGAGGCTGGGTGAAAGACAGCAGGAGGTTTACTTCAGTCCCTCTGTCATATTTCAGTCCACCTATTTGCTGGACTTAGGATTTGGCTTGACAAGAGTGATGTATTAGGGTTTAATTCTTACTTTAGTTATAAGGTCACAATGAGCTCTGTTACATCCATGTAATCCTGTTGAAATCATTGGTTTTGCATGATTGTAATGAAAGACAGACCTTCTTGTAAACTCAAGTAGCAATGGAGGTTTTCTAATGATACTTTTGTCATTAACTAAGCATTATAAAATGCAATGTTGACTTATTTCTTGCTTTATTCAAAATCATGATGTTTTCAGCATAAAGAGGTTATCTGTCTCTCATTTGATCTTGTCTAGGGTTGAGTGTTGCTTTGATATATTTCATCTGTAAGATTTTTCATGGCAGTTAACATCTTTCTTTGCATTATGTAAAGCACTATGTACACCTATAGCATTACACACAAATGAAACTCATTTACAAATGTGTTCAAATACTTTGGTTGCAAAGTTAGACCTGTAAATCAGAAAATGTCTGAGTTAGGGTTGCACAGATGTAGTTCTATATTGTGAGCCACCCTGTTCACTAAATAAGCCAGTGATTTGCAGGAAAAATAGTATGTGATCTTAATAGTTAAAAAGAGGATTAACACAAATGGAGCTTAAGTCATATGCTGTTTTAAATATGATGCTTGCTAATTTTCAAGAGCTTAACTTTCAACCCCAATACTTTCTTGCAAATTAGTTTCATGGAACCTCTTAGTAGTGAGGGGTTTAGCTTTTTTTTTTTTTGTAAAACAGTATAATATTGAGGTATAAACTTCCTGTGTTGACCTTAACAAATCCCTGGGTGGGATTTGAGCCTTCAGCAGTGATTTCAAATTCAGTTAGCTGCCTTACTTGGTAAGGTTGTTATTTTGTGAATGAGGTAGAACCTTCAGGGTCTGTGCTTTGTCTAGGAAAACGATGTGTGAAGTCTGACCTATTTCATCCTCCTTTCTGCTGTTGTCCTGCCGTTCTGCTTTTTTGCTTCAGCAACCTGTAAGTGCTCCATAGCATTCTGTCTGCCACTGTACTGTCAGAGGTGCAAGCTGCCCAGCCGTGGAGTTCATGTCTGTTTGATTTTTTTTGTTTTGTTTTTTTGTTTTGAGGGGGGGAGGCCACCAAATACTTGATCAAAAAAAGCAAGCAGGCAGATAGAAAACAGTTCAGTTTAATGCGAATGGATTGCCATGAGACAAAGAGCATCTCTGCTATTCTAGGGAACTTCAAAGGCTGCCTGCAAATGAGGCAAGTGTCAGAGCTTCTCAAAAAAGTTGCAAAAGTCTTTGTAGTGGAAAGTATTACGTGTCTGATATTTAAGTGTCCCTACCAGCTTTTTCCACTAATAGAAAATGAAAATTCATAAAAATAAATAGCAAAATGCAATTTTATTGAAGGTGGTGAGTCTTCTGCTGTTGAATTGTTTTAGTCTTTTGCCTTAAATACTTTTGTTCAAGTCTGTCAAATAATTTCTTATAGAAAAGTAGACCATTTGGACTATCAGTTGATTTAACTGATGGTACAAGTTTAAAGAATGGTCATCTTAAAGTGAACTAAAGAGCTCCTGTCTGTAATAATTAAAGCTAACAGACATCCAGGGTGTAAACATGAGGCATGTGGTGTGTCTTAGCTAGCAAGCAGTCCATAATTTTTCTCTGTATATAATAGCTGCCTGGATTTTATGACTCATATTTAGTAAATAATTACATTCTTATCTGGAATGATAAAATTGGACAGCTTTGAAAACAACTTTTTAACAGGAAAGTGAGATATGGGTCAAGGTTCACATGTTAACTTGCACAAGTGTATCAAAAAAAAAAAGCAACCTCAAAAATTTTTCTTGCACGTATTTACTTCTGCTAACAGGTGCCACCTCCAGAAATCTGAATGCTCTTTTATGTTTAGTCTTATGCAGAAGGACTTTCTGAGCAGGGAGCAGTAGTGCAATTAAATAGATATGTTTAACTTTGAAAGGTGTTATTTTTAGGACTAGCTCAAAAGGGCAGGTACTCCTTGGAGACATTGTACTATGGCCAGATTGTCTGCTCCAACTGAAAGAGCAATGCAAGACTTAGGTAGCATCAAGGTTTACTTAAAAGTTTTGACACATTATCTCTGGGCATAAAGAAATTCAGAGGAGGCTGCAGATGGGCACAGTTTCTGAGCCTCTCAGCGCTACATTGGAAAAAGCGTCAGCTTCCAGAGAGGCTGACCCTATGGAGTGATATTTTTGTTCCCTTCACTTTACTAGGGCCATGGTGATGCTGGTTCTTTTCCCCATGCTTGTATGATGGCTCTTAAGAATACAGTGATGTTGGTTGTTATGCTGGAGACAACAGCTGTTCCCTACTTGCCCCCTAATCACTGCCATTGCTTCCCTGCCATTCAGATCTCAAGGTACAAGGAAGAGAGAATGTATGTTTCTGGTAGGAAAGGGTGTGTGCATGAATTAATGGCATACTGCACAGATATTTGTCTCCCCCTTCTACTTCCTTTTTTTTCTGATTCATATTTGCTCACTTTTCCACCTTTCAGCAAAGGGGAGCATATGGCAGTGTGCTGTCCATCTGGTTGCCACTTACTGTGAAATCATTATGCAGGCAAATTTGGCCCCATCTTCAATTTCTTATGTAGGTAAAACTGTTAATAGTGACAGCTGAAGTGCTTATTCTGAACTGTAAATGGGAATTAAGCACAGAAAGCGAACACAAAGAGTACTTTCTGAATATTTTCAATCTTTTTCCTACATTAAAAAAAAAGTGCTGGTGCTATGCTAGTATTTAAAGCAAAAAAGACTGGGACCCCATTGTGCTGCAGACTGTTCAAATGTATAGTGTATATATACTGAATTCATTGTTCAGTAATAGTTTCTTTTTTAAAGTGATGAGGGGTAACACTTAAGAATCTTTGTTAATTTAGGTCTTGTGCATTTTTGGTACATCCAGACACTTCTGTTTTTCTATGTATCAAGGATCAACACTGGCAAAGAGAAGTCTTACTGTCTTTGGCAGCATGAGCATGTGTATGTTTTTATTGTCATCAGATTTTGCATTACTAACACTGAAATCCTAATAACCTAACTTCTAGTTATCTAAAGGGCTACCACTGCAAAAACAATTAGGCTATTATATATATATAAAATATACTATAATACTCTGGAATCTTGCCTCCAAAGTAATTTTTACATTCATTTTTTTATATATGTGACAGCTAACTTTCATACATTGTCTGCTTGGTCAGTCAATAGTTTGTTTTTCATGTAGCCACTTGGAAAACGCTGTATTTTTTTAAACTAGAAGAGGTGGTTATAAAACCAGAAAGGAAGTGGGAGAGTCAGTAGCAAGTAATTTATCTGAAACAATCTTTCTTGCTGTTTAGATCAGGGATCCTCACTTTTGCTGGTTGCATGCAGTGACCCCACTGTGATATGAAAATGCTTGTGGACTGGTAAGAATAGTTTTGGCTTTGGGGAGGAGAGTGGCTAGTGTTTGTTCACTGCATTCTTTAAAGTTTCTATTTTGTTTTGAAAAGAAGCGCAGTCAAGTTTTTAACACAGCACTGGGATTTTTTGTGGTTTTTCTTGAAAGAGTCAATTTAAAAGTCTGTGGATAGCTTCCTAGAAAGTTCTTGTCCTGTACTGAAACAGGCAATAAGAAAGAAGTTCATTGTAAGTTTTCCTAGAAAACCCGAGTTTGAACTGGTTTTAAACAAATTTTCTATGCATTAGTGTATCTTCTAAGTATTTTAAAGTGGAACTCCAAACCAGGCTGACAGGGGGAATACTGAATAGTTTTTGGGAGAAAGAAATATTTAATGGCTTCTATTACAGTCTCATGACAGCTGTGGCCTATCTATTGATGATCTATAGCTGAGTATCTGTAGTAGTAGCATCACTGAGGACAGCCAGCTCTGCTGTCTGCATCTTGCAGTACTTTGGAGGTAATTCTTATGTGAAATGTTGAAAGACTTGTGCTCTGTAGATTTTTTTTCTTTTCCAGTTCAAAAGGAGAAAAAACCCTAAAGGCACAGAAAAACCCAAAGGTTTGCTTTTGACCCCCAGATCGGACAACTTCAGAGAGTAGTTAGTGTGTAGTGGTTGAGTTTTTTTTAAATGCATGGTGTGGTATGATTTCTACTGAAGTATTTTGAAATATATTATTTAAATATTCAGGAGTTTGTTGAAGGATAAATCTGTGATGGATGTAACTGTGACATGGTCAGATTCATGGATATCTTCACCAAACTTTGCTCCCTGCTATTGTTGTCTAATGTGGCAATGAGCAAGAATTCCTTCAGCAGCCTGCTTCTTGTTTGGCAGAAATAACTGATAAGGCAGTTTCTCTATGGTCTTAGAAGTCAGATCAGGTCACTGTAGTGACTGTCAAGAGTAACATTAGAAAAAGTTTAGGTTTCATTAAAGACATTGAAGATCTTTAAGATACTAACCATTTTCTTGCATCTATTATTCTGCTGTAGAAAAAGTAATTGTGCAGGTAAAAGAACATGGTTCTAGCTAAGCAAGAGATTATAATGGTTATCCTGAAGTGCTGCTTTTAGGCTGGTACCCAGGCTTCATATCCTGCCAGAAAATAGAGGAGTTTTGATGTGTAAATGAAGGTATTCTTTGAAATGCTGGGAAGGCTTCGAGTGCCAGGTAAAGGATTCCCTCAACAGATGGAGGAATAGGAGCTCAGGGACTCACAGCCCTTTGAATTTTGAGCTACATACTGTCCACTTGTAAGGGTGTTGGGTTTTTTTTTATTACATTCTCTTTTGACTAAAAATGCTTGTCAGCAACTCCTTTGTACTCTTCTGAAATTTGGGAGCTATGGAAAGAAACTTGGTCCTTTTTCCTTTAGTGGCTGGATGTTGCACCCAATCTGAATGCACTGTTTCAGCGTGAAGATTAGATAGGCTTGTTGCTTTTGAACAGCTTCTTTCAGTCTAAGATGATTTCCCTTTTTTGGGGGAAGGGAAGGGACTGCAGTCAAAGTAGCTGGTAGCCTGCCAATGCCTGAATATGAAAGCGCTGGATACAGTGAACTAGCAAACAAAGACTAATTGGTTGTTTTTGACACATTTGAAAATGCAGCCAGTTCTTGGAGCGACTAGGTGACTGGCATCAGCTAGTGTCTGATTGATATTTGCTGGGTTAAATGAAGTATATCATCTAGTGAGAAATAATCCACATTCTCATCTAGAAAAACTGTTAACTAGCACTTTCACAGACTACCTTGGTGGAGAGATTTCGTAGACTAAGGGAACATGTGAAGTGAGCTTTCTTCTGCTTCATGCCTTCAAATAAGGATTAAGGTGCATGGGACAAATTGACTGGGAAATACAGGCTTGCGCAGCTCATTTTATCAAGGAGGAGGACTTCATGCCCTAGTGCCTGTCTGTTTCACAGGCTTTAAAAATCACTTTAAAACATATTCACTTTTTGTTGTTGGCTGTGTGAGACGGGAGCTTTCTCTCCAGGTAATATCTAATGTGGTGAAATACCTATCATGATTATAATGCTATCATAAAGCAGTGCAGCGTGTTTTATCCTAGAATGAAGATAGAAAAGTGAAGGCCAGTGTTCAAAATACTGAATTATGAAACTGAGAGTTTGGTATTGGAGGAAAAACAGGTGGTGGTGGTACTTTCCTTCCCTAGAAGGACATCCAATCTTGAGGCTGTACACTGGTTTTGTTTAAAAGGTTTAACAAAGCACTTCAGTCTGAAACAGACTGTTTTTCTATTAGTTTCACTGAGTGTGTGAAGCATACTGCATGAACAGCATTTGGCAGGAGGAGAACATAATGTATCTGAAACCTTTAATTATATACTGTAGGCAGTTCTGTCTAGGTCAGAAGACACCATATTATCAAATAACATAGGTATTCAGAACTTGCACAGTAGTGTGATTATTCATTGAATAATTGGTCTTTGTTAAGCAGATAATGGCACTGTTTGCATTCAGAGCCTAGGTTTGAAGCGTATGATATAGAATATTTATATTTTAAGTCATCTGTTATCCAGCTGATGTAAGAACTAAATAGAACAGTTCAGTAAAAGCTTTTACAACAGCAAAGACTCTATTCTGCTATTCATGTCACACTTCTACTGGTATGCTACCAGCAGTTCTGCAAGTGTCTAAGAGATTTTTTTTTTTGGTTTATTGAATTTAATTCTGTATGTGTGTTTGTCTGCAGCAATACTTAGGCCCATACAGACTGTATTAAAAAACAAAACAAAAAATGCCATGAAGAATAAAGCAGTTCAGAAGCTTCCCAAACTGCTTGAGGGCAGAAAGGGAGGAAAATAAATAGTAAAGGAGAACAAGTGTATGATTAAGACACGTGAGTAGGAGTTACAAGAGGAATGGCATGTCTTTCTCTGTTGCACACTGTACCTTATTTTACTTATCTATAGAAAAGAAAGATTTTTCTACCTTATGAATAATTACTTAGGCTTTTTAATGCTTTAGGATCCCAAGGTGGAATAAGAAATTGATTGCAGTGTCAATAGCAGATAATTTTTGCAAGTATGTCAGAGTATGATCTAAGGTAAGTAGCTGGGCACCCACTTATGCAAGCCCAAGCTTGGAGGTAACTGTCAGCTTGGTGAAATCCCCAGTAGCTTCAGCACTGTGTTTTAGAAGGGCTGGGGAACAGGTGATGATGAACAGACCTTTTTCCTCTAGATTTTGTCCTGTTTAAGACAAGCATCTTATTTTCTTGTCCCAAGCTGGAGTTTAAAAGAAAAGCAATTGGTTACTAAAAGGTAATAAAATTATTTCCTTAAAGGACAATAACAGTGATCAAACCCACTTGAAGTAATGGTTTTATTGTATCAAGTGCAGCATCCTCAGTTAACCAAAACACATGTTCTGTATCTGTGACTGTTTAGCCTGCAGAAGATCAGTCTGCCTTGCAGTAGGGAAGTTGTATTTTCAATATGAGCTATATACCCATTTGAGCTGTGATCAGCACTCTTTGCCTTCCCTAAGGAGATGGCAGTGATTGTAGCATTTATCATACATAAAGGAATCTGTCTTGCTGTATATAGCTGCCAAAAGACATGTGAAAAATAGGGACAAAGAAGGCAGTGTCCATGATCTCAGTAATCCTTCAGACAACAAAACTGATGGTGAATTAAGGAAATTGCTTCCCCACTTCTTACCCAAACCCTGTATTTAGCCACAGCAATAGTTATGAGTTGGGCTGATTTGGTAGTATGACTGTAAAGGAATCTGCTAGCAGAATATTGTCTGAAATGCTGGTGTACTGCTGTTGATCCGTGCTGCAAAGAGATGAACCTCTAGGTGAAAACAAATTCCCGCTCACTCCAGAAATTGAGTACACAGATAGAATGCTGTGGCTTAAATTAAAAATGGTTATTTGAAACTGAGGGGAAATGATGAGCAAGAGTTTGATTTGTTGGTGTTCAAGAAAAAAATCAAAATGCATACCAGTGTTTTAATAAGAGCAGGGAGCTTGTCTGGATTATTTAGGATCTAAAAAAAAAAAAAAGCCAGAACATAATGCATGTTCTGCTACCATCAAGCACCCCTGTAACTGGAGCAGAGACTTGAAACCATGGGCAAAAGTTCTTCTATTTAGGGAAGGAAAGATGGAACAGACTGAAGTGGCAGAGCACTTTTCCAAGGAAAAACATTGAACATTTGCTCTTTGCTTTAGTCCTCTGTGCTTTATAACATGTAGCAAAGATGATGGATTGGTGATTCTTCTGACTTGGCAAAATTAAGGTGGCTTTCTGAGAAGTGCAGCAAAACAGCCTCAGAGGCTGCTCTGGGGATGCTTACAGATTTCTGCTCCTATAAGAAATATGTGCCTTTGCAAGGGAAGGAGGAAGAAAGGACTTGCAAGCCAAGATCAAAATAAAAAATAATGTATCAAGGTGCTGTACATGACCTGATTTTTTCACTTCTCTGCTAAGGGCGATGAAGCTACATGGTACTTAATTTCTAATGACTTTCCTCATATCAGGCTAAGCATTCTCTTCCTTTTACCCCTGAAGGACTGAACTACAAGGATTCTTGTGATTTGAGCAAGGAGAGATATATGTAGCAACAGCTACCAAATCTACATGCTGGACCTAGCTGCTCCCCTTCTCTACCTATCATGGTGTTTGATGTCAGCGGCTTTCAAATTGCTAATTGTTAATTTAGCATCTAAATGAAAAGATGGATGAAGATAATGGCTGTGTCCATAGCTAGAGTATGTATTCCCTATACAAGGGGTATGACAATGTTGTATTCAAGCTTAGATTTTTGTCAGTTTTGAGATAGCTTGGTGTTTGTTTTAGTGCAGGGATAAATGTATGTTTAAACAAGTCCCTGTCTTTTCCCCAAGGTATAGTTTTGCATTTTTATAATAACTTATAACTGAAGTGTTGGAGGAAACCTTTCAGGCACAAATATTTAATAAATTAAGATCTAGTAACACTGTTCAATGTTGCAATCCATTTGCCTAGAAAATCCTACCAGATTTTTCCTTAAATAAGCAAGTGTTCTTTCCTGGTTTTGCATAAGCTTTGGCACCATATCCACTGAAAAAGTGTGTAGGTCAGGTTAGGAAAAGCGTGTTTGCCTTGTGGGATTTCTGTCATTATCTAGTGTGTATGTATGTATATGTGGATCCTGTAATTTTCATGCCTTCAGAGTTCTCATTAAGGTCATCCTGCTGCAGAGGTTAAAGTTTGATTAATACTTTATACCAAGTTGTCTCTGTTACAACCTTTCATCCCATTGATTTGCTGTGATATTTTTATGCTAAGTGTAGCAAAAGGAGGAGATGTTTAATGAGAAATATTTTAAAAATTGTAGATGTACTTTTCATCTTTCAGGTGCAAACTGGTATAGCAAAGGGGAGAAAAATCAGTATAATGTGACCAATCATCTCTAAGTTGTCGGTGGAGCATAGTTTGAGAACATCTGGACTGTAAAATGCACCTCTTGAACTTTCATTGATCAGTTCCTTGGGCTGTCAGCCATGAAGTATATTTTTACGTACTTGCAGCAAATCTTACTGCATGTGAAAGCCCAATCCATAGTTTGTCAGCTTCTGTTTTTCAGTAAGTAGGGAAAAAGGATTTTGGTTTGAGTTAAACAGTTAATTTGCTGCAGCATTGCAGACTGCAGTTTGTACAGCTATACCTGAGTTAGCTTTAAACTAGGCAGCCTGGCAACTGGTATCAAAGTCCAGCTGCGGCAGTGCTAGCTCAGCATGAGCTGCTTATAATCCTTCTCTCTAATCCGAAGAGGAAAACTATTGGCCTGGACACGGTAAAGCAATCTTTTCTTTCAGTAAGCAGTTTCCTCTAAAAACAGAGAGAGGAAAAATGTGTGTGTGTTTAATTTTTACGGCTCATGTTTTACCATATTTTTTTTTTACAAGAACAAAGGGAGGAATAGTAATGGAAAATGAATGGGTTGACTAGTCATATGGGTGAAGGTTTGATACATGCTAGAACTATGTATCACACTATAGCACGGGTATTCCTTGGGACTTTTGAAATGGGTTGTGATCAGTTCTGCCCTATAAACCTGTGTTCTGTCTGCCATCTGCAGCAGTACATGAGTTAGTGGTAAGATGTTTTAAAAGTGTACAGCTTACAGTGCCAGAGGCTTTTCTTTCTATTGGGAAGTGGCATTTTTCACCGAGTGACAGACCAAAAGTCAGAAACGAGTTCTAATCCAGACCCTGGCACCTATTTGCTACGTGGTTTTGGACTTTGGGTTTAGTTAAGGAGTATGTACTCATTAGTTTACTTAAATTTTATTGAAAGTGCTACTCAGTCTTTGGCTGGAAATTAATATATTATTTAGCAGATAGTGATTGGGTTGGAGGGGTTAGTGCCATGTTGATGTAAAAATATTTCTGAAAAATTTCCAGTAGTTTGACCAGCTCTTCATGTTTTTAATCCAGAAGCTAGTACAGATAAAGTTTTCTGGCTCTCGTCTGTCTGTCTTTGGACACTTCTTTCTGAGCTTCCTACCTCCTAGAAATGTTAATTTTTCTAAATTTTAATAAAGGTGAACTGATAAGTCTTAACAAAAGTATGTGTGTGCAGCTGTAACAGACACAGTTCAGTTTCAAGCAGGTGGCTGGTATGTGTTCTGGGTTTAAAAGCAAGAATGTGTTTTATTTATAACTTAGCATTTGTTTAGTGTTTTGGGGCTTGCATTGCAGTATAGATCCCTTGCATAACCATTGCTTGAAAAGCATCCTTTTATCTCATCAGTGTATTAGACCCAATCCTTATTGGATGTGGGTCATGGGACTTGAAGTACTAAATAAGATACTGCTAAAATAGAGCTGTGCAGGGTGGCAGGATGACTGCTACGTTGGGTCACACAGTAGTGGCTAAAGCTTTTCTGTCTGTATGGTGGCAAAAGAGGCAGAATGCCCCTAACTTGCTCTGGTGGATGCTTAAGAAACAGCACAGTATGTTGAACAAAGATTTTTCTGTGGGCCAGTGTGGTTGGGTTGTCCTGTTTTCTGTATGATCTTCCGTTTTAAAGAAAATAGTGATCAAACAAAGCCTTTTCATATACATCTGCTTTACATATTCCCTGGACTGAACTCCAGGGTAGCATAGTCTGCTGCATAAATTTGGCCATAGTACTATGTTTCTCCAGCAGACACTGTCATGTGTGAGATAAGTGTTCAGAGAAAATTATTATATCCCCTTTAATAAATGTTTGTAATTATTTAATACACAGGCAAAAGCAACTGTGGTCTGATTCAGAGTCAGTGCTAGGCATTTTAAATGAGAATAACTTTTGTCAACCAGTTCATCTCCCCAATTTTTTTCATCTGTAAATAAACCACTATGGTGCTATATTTAAAGAGCAGCCTAGGAATTAACATACATGACTTTTAGTTGAAAATACATGCGATTTTTTTATATGCTATTTGTTTCTTCTCATTTTGCTATGATTGGTAAGTATTGAGTAGAACAATTCCTGAAAAGTTTACTTTTGGAATTGCCAGAGAAGCTGAAGCCAGGTCCCTGTCCGTGCAACATTCCCTGTACTTTCCCAGCCTTGCTGGGCTCTGCAGCACCTCTGGGGTTCTTGGTGTTACTTCAGGAAGACCAGCTCTGAGGTGAGGGCCCTCTGCATTTTTGTTAGATTAATCAGTTACTTTTCCCTTATTGTTGTATCTTATCACTGTGCTATCTTTAAGTTTATGATCAAAACTTCTCTATAGCAGTGAAGTACTTTTTTCTTTTTTTTTCTTCTCCTTCCTTCCTTCCTCCCTGTACTTGAAGGGAAAACTGCGGTCTGGGAAGTCGTGGTCTAGTCCTGTGAAAGTGCTTGGGCACCTGAAGTGGCATGCAGGCACCAAAGTCCAAACAGCTGAAGCAGCATCACAGCATTAACATTTTTGTTTGAACCATAGCAGGAATTTTATCTGCTTCTAACGTATGTTTTTTCTTATTGCTCAGTGCCTCTCACTAACATTCTGCTGGGGTCTGAGTTGATTAGTATGGTCAAATGTGATGGTGCTCAGCTTTACCATGTGTCCTTAAGGCCCTGATTCAAAGTGCGTTACAGAAGCCTGTGAGGGAATACAGAAGTAAATTTAAAATCTGAATCCCAGAGTACCAGCCTCGCTGCTTTACAACATTGATTTCTTAGCATTTTAGCAGTAGCCCCAAATTAGTGTGCCACAGTGAGAACTGGTTCTCTGATGACAGCATTAAATCACAGCAAGATGAACTTCCTAGTGAAGAGTAAACTTTGTGAGCCCTTAGCCATAGAGAATTTAATCTCAAGTTTCTCTGTGATACTGAGACTATCAGTGGAAGAGCACAAGCTGACAGTTCTCTGCTTTAAAACAAAGGGAGTTCACGGTTGGGTGTTCCTGCACTCTTTGGAATTTATCCAGTAGCTTGTGGTGCCCTCCATTTACTCATGTGACAAGAGTATCAATTCGCTCTGTTCTTGCGGGGTTTAAGAGATGAGGGCTGAGCAGGGATGGTGATGTTTGTTATGTATTCTTGAAGGGGGGAAAGATCAGTTTAGCATTTTTACTTTTCATGTATGGTGTATTATGACCAGTAGCTGAATGCATAAACGAATGCATTCTAATATGTTTTTATGTGAGTAAGCAAATAGCTTTGCCCTGCAGGAAAAATTCCTCATGCCTGTGCAGAGCTTTTCAACATTTTCAGGAACTACTACTCTTACATACCTCAGTGATCCTTCTTGTATTCCATACAAAATAGCTAATGAATCAATTACCTCTAGTAAAAATTCTGAAAACCTAATGCTTACATTTAAGTTCAAAAAAAAAAAAAACAACCAACAACCAAATCACAATGAAATTTTTTGTTGGTTTTTTTAAGTAGAAAAACTAGAGCTTCAAAATGAACGTGCTATTTTTTTAGCTCAAATATCTACTTTAAATGCACAATATAAGGTAGAAGTAAAAGTGTAATTGTTTGAGGTGTGTCGTTTGTTGTATATTGAACCAGACCTTGGGGGTCTTGGCTTTTTGCTGTATGAATTCTTCAGCAGGCCATATCCTGGGATTTGGCTGCAACAGGTGTCAAACCAGATCCTGTCCCTTCTCTCTCCACACGTTTTGTTGCTGTGCTGCTTATCATAGAATGGTTTGGGTTGGAAGAGACCTTTAAATGTTATCTAGTCCAACCCTCCTGCAATGAGTAGGGACATCTTCAGCTAGAGCATCTTTTGCAGAGACTGTTCCAAGTTTCTGCTTTTTCTTTCCCGTTTATACTTAGTAGGATCAGGGAAATAATGCTAGCCCTTGCACTGTAGTTGCTTTTTGCTGCAGGACAAAGAGCAGGCACTTGCCATCCTGTTTTCAGGTCCAGTGGGAAGAATTGTTCTCTTGGTTTGCAGCAGACAGCCTAGGCAGGCTCCAAACTAGCCATGTCTGTCTCCTCTGTGATGTTGTCTTCCAGACTTCATTTAGAAGTGAGGGGGGAAGGTGCAGGCTTGGCTACTAAATGTGGAAATTACTGTCCAGTTGACATGGCTGTGTTGGGCGGGGTGCTTCCTCCAGATTGTATATAGGACTGTCAGAGCTGGGCCTGCTTACTCACAGCTTGTGGCAGAAACCTGGCCTATAATATATAGTAAGTGCATTCCATCACCTGCTGAGGGAGCCAGGGTTACACAGTTAAATGCACTAGCTGTATATTAAAATAATGACTATGAGTATGCTGCATGCTATGATAAGGCTGTTAAATCTTGCATTTTAGGCTCCCAGGGGTCAGGTAAGATTTTTTCAGCCATGAACAACATAACTGCTGTGTCTGCATGCACTGTGTGAAATAACTTTCCTCCAGAAGAAAGGAGAAGAAGACGACAGGATATGAATTCAAGAAT
>NW_009260435.1:3601313-3620233 GCF_000687185.1 Egretta garzetta | reverse complement strand
AAATAGCAAATTTGCAATCAAAACAGTTGGGCTATTTGTTTCAAAACCTAAACTACAAAGCATAGTGCTGTTTGGGAGGAGAGCAATGTGTTTCATATCAGTGGGCTAATTATTGCTTTTAAGATACACAGTATTTTCCATAAATTCATACAAATGTATTTTGTCTGGAATGTTGCCCATAATACTCATCAGAAATGACAGAAAATAGATCTTTCTCAAAAATATATTTGTAATATAGTTGGTTCTTATAATAAAATCTTTACTTCCAGATGATGGTTTTGACTTGTCTAGTATCTTGACTGGATTTAGTACCAGTCTACTTGGGTTTGGTTTGATTCTGTACTGCTGATTATGTGAGAGACACAGAATTTGTCTGAAGAACTTTCTTCTCTGTCTCCTCCTTATTTAGGAATATAATATTTACAGGTCTCGCAAAGCCATAATTGGTAAAATGCATTGAAATCCTCAGCTTCAAGAGAACAAATAGATGCAAAGAATTTCTC
Organism: Egretta garzetta; assembly: GCF_000687185.1. NCBI lineage: Eukaryota > Metazoa > Chordata > Aves > Pelecaniformes > Ardeidae > Egretta > Egretta garzetta. The sequence goes on along the minus strand of NW_009260435.1, from coordinate 3,619,730 downwards.
GTGAGGTTTTATCTGTATTTACCCCCTTTCTTATTGTAGTGTTCTGAATCTTTTGTATTTTGGCTGACATTACTCCTCTAGAAAAATTGAAGACTACTTTTAAAATTTTCTAAAGGTGTTTCAGTCCAGAATCTAATAGGCCTAGGATTCTAAAGAAAATTAATAGCTTGAGGAAGAGTCTTGAGGCTGAAGTCTAATGGCTAAAAGGTAATTGTCAAGTTACATTAATCTAGGGGTATGGGCAGACACTCAAGCTTGTGTTTATTGGAAGGATAACCTCAAGTAAGATGAGCAGCACATGTTGTAGCTGGAGATTAAAATGTAGTGAGTTTTAACCATTTTCATGGCTGGCAGGGGGTGACCCTGGTACTTTCACATGGCTAAGATAGTGTCCCCTAAGACAGATTGACAAAGTCAGCCCCCTGAATTGAGACATACATCGTACTGAGGGACATCTCAGAGCAGGTTGACTCAAGTTTGTGTTACTGCGTTACTGGTATTAAAAGCCAGAATGAAATTCCAGCTCTATCCAAATAAATTTTGCTGTTGGATTCAAATGGACTTGTATTTTTACCTCAAACACCATTAGCAGACTGTAAAAATTAAATGCATGTAAGTTTGACTCAAATCTAATCAGGGAATACCTGTCAAGTATCTATATAGAACTAAAAACATTCATTCTAGCATGCTGAAAAGTGTATGTATTTTTTCTTTACTAGTCTAAAGAGTGGCTGGACCCGTCTTGCTTGGCTGGAAAATAAAGACATTGCTGCAGGTCTCTGGTTAGTGGCTTTTCACTGCAGTTCCAGGGGTTAAGAAAAAGAGTATGAGAAGCAGAATCCAAGAGTTGATTCTTGACAGACACACGCAAACCAAAATTTGAAACTAAATTGGTACTTGATTTGCTTGACTAGTAATAATTTGGCTTGGTATGACTCAGCTAGGTTAGTGTCATCCCCAAACTTCTAGATTCAGAAATGGAATTGTTGTTAGCCAAGTGAATACAAACCCAACTTTGTTTGCTGGGTTTCAAACTTAATAATTTAATATTTAATCCAAGAGAGATTAGAGTTATTAATTTTTTTCTCTTGAGAACCAGGATTTGTGGCACAAAAAAATGCTGTTGGGCTGGGAGGGAGGGCCTGTGTTATGAAATGTGTCCAGATGATCTTCTAACCATGTGCTGGCTGAGCCCAGAGTAACTTCATTTCCTGGACAAGAAAAAAACAGGTGTTTTCAGTCCAGTGGAGCTGTTAATGCCAGGCTCATTCCTATCAGTGTGTGAAGTAGCACATTGTAAAAGCTAACTAATACTGAACCTTCCAACTGTGTGCCCAGAAGCAGTAACAACATGGCATCCTGCTGGAGCTATTTATCCAAGCCCGTGGTCCCTGTTGGTATCTGTGTGCTGGGCTGTAAAGAGAGATCATCTCACTAGAAGCCATGTCTGGTCTAAGTGGTGCTGCTTTGTATGTGTAGATATGACCTCACTTTTTCTCAAATGAAAGTTCCATCTCCAGCAGCTGGAGACACAAACACAGCAGGAGATAGAGATGTGCAGTAAAGAGCATGAGCTGGCAGCCTTGTGGCTAATGCTCATGTGAAACACCAAGCGTGCTTTTGTGGTTTCCATGCTTGTTAAGCAGGCCCAAACTTTGAGGACTAGACAAATCTGTAAAGGGATCTCTTAAATGTGTGATTGCTCTCTTCTGTTTGTTCTCTGGACTAGAGAGCCCCTATAGTGTGGGGTTTTTTCCTTCTGCTTTAACCTCATGGAGAAGCTATAGAAAACTATTTGGATCACCAATTTATTACAGCTAAATGGGGACAGTTTATAAAATAGTGAGGTAAATGGCAAGGTTGGTGAGTTACTCCAGAGTAAGATCAGATGAGTAACCTTCTTGCTGAATGAGTGAGTGTTCTTTAAGGAGCTAGGAACAAACTTTCTATCTGGGTAGCCTTGATAGTTACTGAGTTCTTCCAGATTTTTGAGATGCCGTATTGCTCCCATTATTTGCCATAGAGTGTTAAAATTTGGGAAGTAGAAGGCCCTTAGTCCAGACAATTACTTTTCCTTTGCTCCATGACATCTTCAGAATTAACTACATTGTGGATTGCTTCAGTACCTGCTGGACATGTGCCTTTTCTGGAAAATGCTGGTAGTATATCAGAACAGCTGGATTTCAACAGTGCCAGTACATGCTGCGTAGCGTGAACTGGAATGGGAGCCCAAAGGAGCTGTCAGAGCAGCACTGGTATGTGTTGAAAGCACATAATATGCTGAAGTGTTTGCATATCGCAGAACCCTGTCTGTAGACTCTCTCCAGTTCCTAGGTGAAGAGATAGCAGAGGGAAGGAGCATGAGCAGCCCAAACAGAGCAGCTCCTCTTGCTTCTTTCTGTCTGGAAGTACCATGTGTTGCGTGTCTGTAGCTCCTTGTAAGAGAGTGGGCCTGACTGGGCTCTACTGGGAGTTTGTATTGGTCTAGTCCTCCTCTAAAGGCTTTCTTCCAGCTAGTGTTATTTGTCCTGTAGCCCAAATTTGCAGTACTGAAAAGATTGAGATTCTACCAATGATAATGATGCATTCGCAGAGAGATTATTATGATTGTGCACAAGATCATTTTTGGCCTGTCTAAACTTCCATCTAAAAAGTATGAGCTATACTTATGAATAATGAGATAGTCTTTAGTTACATGATGACATGCCCTTTTTTTCTTCAAACAGCATTCTACTTAATTTTAGCATACAGGACGATCCCATGAGGGGTTAGAATTATGGCTGCATGAGCAAGTTCAAATCTGCCATTTCCTAATTTCTGAATGCCTGATTTTTTCCAATCTAAATATCTTTCCTGTGATGAAAGGTTTTTTCCTTTTTTTAATGCAATGTATTTTAAAACTTTACTGTAGATCCCTCCATAAAAAGATGCAAAATTCAGTGTCCCTTCTGCCTTGAAATAAAAAGCTTCTATCTCTTGTACCTCTTTCCTTGTCTGTGTGGGGATATTAAAGCACTGAATGGAACTGAGAATCTGCAGTGTTGAAATAATATGTATGAAATATACTTGTTAAGGAAGTTCATTTGTGGTTTGTTTTCTGTGTGGCATCTTTGCATTCATAATCTTTTTGACAAATCTAATTCTTCTGGTTTTTTAAAACTAATAAAGGCAGTATTCCTTATCCACCCATACAGAGCCATGTAAACAAAAACCCAAGTATTTTATCAAACTCTTGGTTTAAGTAAAAGTGGGATTAGGAAGGGTCAGTTTAATCAAAAGAAATTTTATTTTTTCGTAACAATGAACCTGTTCACCCATTGGGGAAAAAAGAAAAAACAATTTTGTTCAACCTGAAGTGAAGCAAGGAAGTGCTGGGACCTCTCCTGCAGGCAATTTTCAGGTTTCCCCCTCAGAAGTGCAGGTTGCTGGATTTCTGAAGGAAACAGTTTTGATATACATGACCAATAAAACTTTCTAAATGCAGATGTGTGGAGCTGGTTAAAATTCTCACAGAGGTTAAAACAAAAACACTTGTCAGAATTGTCAGGTTGTGATCCCAGCCAGCCTAGTTTCAATTCTTGAAGAAATGTGACTTGCACTAGTAGACATGAGCAATTGCGTCATGTTCGTGCTGGTTCTCAGGGTGATATCAATGGTGTTAATCACCAAAGAAATTTGGCTGGTTTAATTCACAAGAGCTAAACGTAGCTACCCCTAAATCATACTTTCCTTTTCTCTTTGAAAGCTTCTGGGGTAATGTCTGGTTAGGTGTTTCCCTACTCCTGTTTCAAATTATTCCCTCTTTTCCCTTTCTCTCTTTTTCTAGATAGCTCCATGACCTCTTAAGGATTGCCCCTTAGGAACCTTAATAGCCTTCATTTGCATTTGAGTTTTAGACTCTATAAGAATTTTAATTCATAGACTGAAATAAGAACATAATTTTTTTGCACAAAGGAAACAAAATTCTATTTTCTGATTTGTACTAAATTCAGAATAAAAAGCTCCAATGTGACACAGGAGAAAAAAAACCCACACAGAAGCCCTTTTCATTTCTACCCCTTCCCCAGGGTGCTTACTGAAGTAAGTTGAATGTTGCCCATGGTGAGGCTTGAGTCAAGACTTGAGTATTTCTGATCTTAAGTATTTCTCCATGGTGCACTGCCCTACCCTCTCAGTTTTGCTGACATAACTATTTTTGGAGCTGTACTGTGACCTGTATCAGGGAAGCCATCCTGCTTTTCTTAAAAAAAAAAAAAAAAAAAAAAAGCAGAGAAAGAAAAATAATTTGTTGTTGATTGAAATGCCAAGTCAGTTTGCTGGTCCAGCTCACAATAATGGCCTGTGTGCAGGTGCATGGCTATGGCGGGGCAGAGGAAGAAGCAGAAGCTGGGCACAAACACCTAAAATCTGCATTGCAGCTGACACAGTGTTTCCTCAAAGTGTGGCCCATTGGGTCTATTTTGAATGCAAACTGAGACCCTGTCTGTGTGTCCAAGCTACTGTTGGAAGAATCTATAGTTAGAATAACATGTCAGAATTTGTTTTTGTAGCTACTTTTAAGTATATAAGATGTTTCAGTTAGTGTCTGTATTTGGTACAAGAGCCTACAGCTTCACAATAATACTCCTCAGAATGTGAGCAAATACAACAAACAGCTCTGAACCATGTGGTCTGGACTTCAGCTCAGGTGCAAGTTAGATGAGACTTTGGTGCAAAAGGTTTAAATTAAACCATCTTCCCACTCCCTACTCCCAGCTGGGTCCACTGCATTGTGGCATGTATTTTATAGGACTGTGCTTAAACCAATGCTAAAAGTGGAGTACAGACTTTTTTTTTAAGGTTGGTCTTGTTTGTTTTTATTTTATTTTACCTTAGAGTATATGTACAAACAAAAAACACTTTCTCACTACTCACTTTGCTACTATCTCACAGCTGTGCTTTAACGTTCTATGCTTTGCAGTGTTTAAGCTGGACTTTTCCACCTTATTAACAAGCTACACCAAGGTGTGGTGATTGACAATAGATGGCTGATCTAAACATTAACAAATTAACTGGGGCAGGATCTGTGCTGGGCAAGGGCAGCAGCAGGAACCTTTGCTCAACTGCAGCGCATGACCCCACTTCTCAACCTGCGTGATTCTGAGCATAACCCATGAACTGTGAAGCAGTTGCTTGCCAGTGCCTCCACAGAGGAGGGGGTGAAAGAAATCATAATCAAGAAAAGGGTACCTTGCAAATGCTTTGAGGAACGCTGGCATGTGTAACACCTGTGCAAAGAACAGAGGAAAGCTGAAGGGCTTGGGAGGCAAGTGCAGCACTTCTTAAGCACTTTGAAGGTCTTGCCTCATAAGGTGCTCAGTGAACTGGGTGCACCTTCCTTCACCTACTGCAAAGGGGTGAAGAGCTGAGTCAGCTTTGCTGAGATTTGAACTGTGATCCCACACATTTTAAGCTGGGCTACTAGTCTACAAACTTGTCTCTGTGCAGAAAACCAGATGCAGAGATACACTTCCCATCAGATTGCACTGTCTTCTTGGTACATACAAGACAGTATGTCAGTCATTTAGTCCAGTGAATGTTTCTGGTTTTTACACCACTTCAACGGTTGCACTAGAAACTGTTTGAGATGATTCTGTTGTGTCTCTTTAATTCTGTTTAACTTTGGAAACTGTGCTCCTTCTATAGCCATCTCACCTTGAAAACACAGCACAGAACAAATAGAATTGCTGAACTCTCACAAAATGGGCATTGCTTATACTCACATGGCAACTCAGCATGCACTGTATGCTGTCTGGTCTCAGTTCCAAGAAGTGAAAAAAAACCCAACCCTGGCACTGTTAACTAATTCCCTCAGATGAGACCATGGGGGATTTTTGTCTACTGAGCACTGAGTGAGATAGCTGTGGAAAGGGCTGTATGGAAAAATTTCCACTTGGGTGATGGATGGAATACCCAAAGGTTGCCCTTTGCCCCCTGCCTGTTTCTGTTGGTAGGCAGGAGAACCACATCGTTGCTCTTTGCCTACACTATATCCTATAGGAATGCAAGCAAGAGATAAGTGCAGAAGAATGAAATCTCCCTGCTGTTCCTTGTTGCCTTTGAACACCACTTGGTTGCACAGAAATTTCTGGTGGAAGTTGGAAGTGGTTTATGCTGCTATGGACTTTTTTTTTTTTTTTAAAGAAAGTTTTGAACATAACAGACAGATGAGGTGGAGTGGATGGAAAGAATAAGTTTCTGCAAAGTATCAGTATATGTTAAGACATTTCTGTTGCTTGCATAAAGTCTAGAAAGAAGCATGAATCATAGTAATCCCTTTAGGATATTGATATATACAACCTATTACGTCCATTTTGAAGGTTTCAGTTGTGCTGCCCTCTTATTGTACAAATTAACTATTTGTCTTTTTAATTCATTAAATCAGCTAATACATTAGTCATCTGTGCCAGAAATTACTCACTTTTTGCCACTTTTTCTCTCAGGAAGGCTCCAGTGAGTCCTTTGGAGACTTGGACTCCCTCTATCTCCTTTCAGGTCTCTTTCCACGTTACTCGTCTCACCTTTGTGAGCACCTTATGTCATGGTAACGATCCCTTCAGCTGAAGCGAGTTGGACTCTGCTCCCTGTGGAGCCATTGGAGCTATCAGAAGAGCTTGCTTCAGTCCTGGTGGTGAGCAAACTTTATCTGTCGAGCTGCCAATTCCAGTAAGAGGGAGCAGGTCTGGCTTATTGGTGTTGCTGCTGGTCAGATCCAGTTGAGTTGTTAAAACAAAATTCTATATGAATGTGAATGTATTTCCAGCTTAAAAAAAAAAAAATACTTGAGTCTGAATTCTGGAGAGGTAAATATTTCATGTTCATGTCCTATGTGTTGCTGGCCCCACTGTTACAAGTTAAGTTCCCTCAAAATCTTGAGATTAATCTAAAAAATAAGAATTTTTAAAAATTAGGCTGTACATTTTTTGTCATTGTTTTGTTCTCTGAACCCCTTTTGGGAGGGAGATTGTGAGTATTAGCACTGTGCTGTCTCCCAAATAAATGGTGAGGTTTTTACTATGCCAAGAAATTCCCACATCTACATCTGTCTGTCTGTCCCTCGAGAACAGTTTCCATCAGTTTTACTCCCATTTCCTAAATCAGCTCTATCGCCATTTACCTTTTATTTTCTAGGCCTGCAAATGCAGTTATAGCAGGATTCTCAATTTCCTCAGTCTCACAAGACAGGTACCCAATACCTCATGCCTTTACCATTTTCTCAGGGTGAATACTTAGAAAAATGGATTTGGGTAACATTTTTTGTTAAAAATTGTTTTTTTGAAAAGTGTCGCAAAATGTCAACCCAAAAATGAGATGTCAGGGAGCTAACACTGAAAAACAAGGCCGATATTTATATTTTAGTTTTGTTGTGCTAGTAGGTATAACAGTTGCTATCATAAAGCTGTCATAGGTACAGATTCACCAAATCCCTTCAGTGTGTGATTTAAACATGCATGATTTTGGGCTAATGTTTTAGTATTTTGCTGCTTTAGGGATATAATAAATAAAATAATTAAAGGACTGTGAAGGCCAGGGAAGAGACTCCCATTGATATCGAATGGATGTTGAATCAAATCTCTGCTGTGTCAGGGAAGGTTTATCTGAAAAAAGTTTGCTTCTTACTCTGACTTTAGAAGTATTACAAGGTTATAGATAAATGGAGTGTGGGTTGTTTTTTTTTTTCCTAAAATATGTGTGGTTTTCTGTTTTAAAGTCAGTCATATTTCTTTTCTTCATATGAATATTTAAATTGCTTTTGGCTTACTTACCGACCTGAGGAGGATGATCACAGTGTAGACCCTTTCTTTTTGCATATCTAGATGCATTATCTGGAAAATCTGAGAATGCATTGACTACGTTTTACATTATTATAAGGTTGCAAGACATGAAATAAAGCCTTGGAAATGGGTCTACGAAAGATGTAAGTTCAATTTTATTGTTTGGTATCCAGTGGTTGTTAAGGGTCATAGAGTTGCTGCATTTATATGTCTCCAATGTAAATACTTGATTAATACTAAAAATTCAGCCTGTAAGTGAGTCTAAGTATAAAGTTTAGTATAAGAAGCATTTTTCATTATCATGAAATTTTTTTGGTGTTATTGTCAGTAATATTTTAATTTGCCAGTGACTATTCTGTTTAGTTACGAGTATATTTCTATGTTACTTTTAAAAATTATTTAGCATATAATCTTGACAGTAGCTTTACAAAGTCTCTCATAACCTTTTCTAAGAACTTTTCTAAGAATTTTACCCTTTTCTAAATGTGTTAGTGGGTTTTGCTGATCAAAATGTCATCTTGATAACAGCCCATCTAGAATGTTTGACAACATGAACTAATTCTTGGAAGAGACTTTCTAAAGTAGCAAAGGGAGAAAATGGAGGACAAAATCCCAAACTTTGTTGACAAAGCTAATGCTCATCTCTGTAAAGTATATTAAATTATTAAAAAAAAAAAAAAAAAAAATCAGTTGGCTTCCAATAGAATTTGTGCTCCTGAAGCCATGAGCTTTCTTTGAAAATCCTCTCCCCACTCTGATCTTGGTTATCTTTCTCAAAAATCTAGTGGTTTAAAGCAAGACCTGTGTTCTTATGGAAGTATATACGTGAGCAGGTCCGTATGTGTATAAGTAGAATGCACTGTAACTTTACAGCTTCCATAATATGGAGGAATTAACCTAGAATAAAACCACTTTGAAAAGGAATCATGGGGGAAATAAAATTATTAGACCAACTCACAACATGACAACAAACGTCAGCACAGCCCTTTGGAGTTCTTTCGACTGTGATTTTAGGTAACTTTGTTTTGCTTCTCACAGAGACCTAATCTTGGAAGGCTAGAACTTCTATGCAGAGCAGCTGGAATTAGTTAAATTCTGGAACCACTGCTGATTTGGTTGCATCCTCCAACATGACCAGTCCTCAGTAAGTACCACATGAGGATAGTTACAATGTATTTTAAATAGAAGGGAAGAGGTTGCTACATGTAGGATAATGGTGTTGTGACATCAAGAGGGTTCTATCAGTATTACTGGAAGGAAAAGTTGGTATTTTGAGAAGGCGTAGTAGGATTTGGTCAATTATCTAAAGAGTGTGAATTAGGAGAAAATGAATGCTGTGAGCGTGTCTAGTGTGTTACTAACAGCCAGTGGCTAGTATGCCATGTTATTGTCGGATCCGTTTGCCTTTTTTATTTTCTGCCACCAAACCTGTCCCATAGCTGTTTGCCAACACTAGTCTGTTGGTTTGTTTGTCTGATTTGAGTGCAAAGAAAAATAATGTCTGTCATTTAGTCTGTCTAAGAATATAGAAGGTAAATATTGTTGGGAGAGGGAAGGCTGCACCAACCAATTTCCTTTTTCCGTTATAATACTGGAAATTGGATCATTGTATGCTCTTTCATGCAAAACTGAACCAGCTTGGACTTGTAAAGGTAAATGTCCACAGGATGGAACTAAAGGTGAAAATAAAAAAAAAAAATTCTTGTGAAAATTAGCTCCTCCCTCTGGGCTTCTGATTTCAGCTTGTTTACAGAGGAATACAGTTCTGTTGGAAATTAGTCTCATTATTTTCCACTGTTAGTTAAACAAGAATAAAACAAAACAAGCCTTTAAGTTGTTCAAATAGTACTTCCTTTTACCTCTACTTTCTGCCGTAGTATGACACAGTTGCAGCCTTTCCCTGCCAAATACTTGAGTTATAACAGCATTTTCTGATTTTCAAAATTACATTCTTGTGTAATGCTGGCAGCAGTTAGCTCCTTTTAATTTAGGAATAATGTTTTCTGTCTGAAAGGGTTAGTCTAATGCTGAGGCTCTGACCAATAGGATCTTTCTCTGTCTCTTTCACGTAGAATTTCAGTTACTTCACCCACATCCTTAGACTTACAATATATATGAGTTAAGAACTCTTCTAAATTATTCATTTTTTTTCTGGAAAAATTTCAGGTTGCTTGAATAGCTGGAAGATTTGAATAAGCTTCTTTAAAACAAAGTCACCAATGCAACTTTTGCAGTCAAATAACAGAGGGAAGGTGGGTGCTAAGCACTTTTTAACTATATCCCTAAGGAAAAAGAGTATCTTCACACCTGCTGTTGAAAACCTCTGACAAGTAGCCTGAGATTTCTTCAGAAGTTAACAAATTCCCCTGGGTGAAAGCTAGAGAAGTTTATGCTTGCACCTATTCTGAATCAAATGGAGCAAGCAGCTTTCACTGGGTACTGCAAAGGATCAATCCCTGCTGGCACTTGACATGCAAGAAGAATATATGTTCAGATTTAGAAGCTGTCCGTAAGGATAGTTAAGATAATCTTTATACAGGAGTCCATAATTCCTCTGAATCATTGTTCTCCTTGTAGAATTATTTATAAATAACTTGTAACAGAATGATCCTTCTTTCTAGTTGAATGAAACAAAGTTGCCATCCATCAAAACTATTTGAATGTTGACCCACAGTGGAAGAGGGGTCAAACTGCATCCATTAATTAACAGTTGATTTGTATATAATGATTAATAAGCTTAGATATTCATTGCTCACTGATCTAACTTACAAAGAAGTGATTTTTTAGTTGGCATAGTTACATGCCTTCTTTCTGTTTTGCGCAAATATTTTGCTTTGGGTTTATACATTGTTTCCTTGTTTGTTTGTTTGTAACACATCCATTTATATTTAGTGCTTTTGAAGCAGATTCAGCAGAGTGAAATACTGTTCTCCTTTGTCTGTGAGGTTTCTGTTGATTACAGTGGGATCTACAAAAAACAAGTTTGGAGGCATTTGGTCTGTCCCCCTCCATGAGGACACTTCCCTCAATGACCTTTTAAGTTGCTGGCTTTTTAGGATCCTGTGAAGTTCTTATCTCTTATTTTTACTTGCTTGCTTATTTATTTGTTTATATGTGTGTGTGTGTGTGTGTGGAATGAGAGAATTTTTTATTTTGCTTATTACGTTTTCAGGCCTACAATAGAAGGTGGTGTTTCAGAAGTTGAGATAATTTCACAACAAGTGGAAGAAGAGACCAAAAGCATTGCTCCTGTACAGCTTGTTAATTTTGCTTATCGAGATCTACCTTTAGCTGCACTAGATCTGTCTGTGGCTGGGTCCCAGCTTTTGTCAAATTTGGATGAGGAGTACCAAAGAGAGGGGTAAGTACAAAGGACAGACTTTTGTTTTATAGTTTTAGGTTATAGGAATTCCATGACCTGTAAAAAAGAAAACCTTGAGCTGGAGAAGTGCAGACACTTGTCCTCAAACTACTTAAACCTGTTGTCACAGGATGGAAATTACCTTTTCTACTATAACTAATCTGTGCTGGTTTGGGGCTCTTTATAATTATAAAGTGATTCATAGCTGCTATTTGAACACAGTCTGGAAGCCTTCTGTCAGGGAAAACTAGACCAAGCATCTAACCCATCAGACAAGCAGAACGGCCTGGTGAAACCTCTTTGTGAAAGGTGTTTCAGGAGGGTTTCAGGATGGCAGAGTTGGCTACTGTGATTGTCATGCATAGTTGTAAATCTCCTGACTGAGAGATAATGAGTTAGTGCTGCTGATTCCTGGACAAATAGCGTACTTTTCACAGAATAATTTGAATTGCATAGTTTGCTTATGTGAGAACATTGTCTTCAAAAATATATACCTATTTGTCCTGTTTTCATAGAACATCTGTTCTGGTTTATTGGAATAAAAGTTTTTAATCAGTTTATATCATTTGCCCAAATGTAACCCAGTGTCAGATTATGTAGCGTTGTCCTACAGGACATTAGAAGTCATCCTTGTGCCTGGTTCAGGCTTGAAGTGGCTGTAGGTGGACTCCTATACGAAATTTTATATGACAGATTTGGGTCAACTGGAGACAATCCAGAGGAAGGCAGTGAGAATGATTAGAGGTTAAGAAAACCTGCTGTGGAGTACTGATTGAAATGACTGTGTTCCATGTGAAGAAGAGACTTTCAGAGGAGCTCATAAGAGACTTCAGTGAGGAAGGGAACAGTGTTATCGATCTCCATGATGTTTAGGACAAGAAGTTAAAAGCTTGAATTGCAGCAAAGAGGAGAATAATGGGGGTAGCGAAGTGCTGGGGTGGACCACCGGTGCATATGGGGAGGAAGGGAATAGAGCTGCGATCGCTAGGTGTCTTCAAGAAGATGCGTTTGTCAGGAATGGTAACACTTGTAGTTTAAAATCCCCTGGGACAGAGATTAGGTTGAGTGCTTGTGCCTAGCCCCTCTGATTCTGTGATTACTGTTCCACTGTGTGTCACGCTGAACGTATATATATACTGCACTGTCAATAAGATCCATCTAAAGGCACTTCACAGTAAGTCATATAGAGCTCTCATTGATGAAGACATTAAAAGGCTTTATATAAGCCTCCGTTTATTAACAGCTCAACGTGTTTTAACCTGTGCTCTGAAATCAGCAGAGAGAGAACTGCTTGATCTCTGCGCAGCAGGTATTCTGTATGGTAGTCAGGAAGCAGTATGTGAGGAAGGCTCTTGCCTTTAATTTCTTTCCAAATTGGACTTTATGAGACATCTCCAGAAAGCTGTTGCTCCAAACAAGGGGAAATACGTTTCAAGGAGGTTATATAAGTATGGTACAACTGTAACATAAAATACCCTGCATAGCAAAAGAGGCACTTGAAAATTAATTTGAGTATGCAGGTGTAACCCTCAGGCTATTTTGGTGCTGAGTAAATACCAGTTTAGTTCAAATATGCATTTTTATAGATTTTTATGATCTGAAACTCAATTCTTCACTGTGCCAAAGTGCACAGATCTCTCATTGTGACCATTTGAGCAGCTTTGCAGTCTTAAGCATGGAAATACTTTTTGTTTTCCTCAGCAAAGATCTCTTCCTTCACATAGACTTCTTTTGTGGCTTTGTCAGTCTGAAAAGAAATAAGCAGGTGCCATCCAGACCTCCCAGCTGTAGAGTGGATTCTCTGAAGGAAATGTAGAGCTTTAGTTTGTATGTCTCAATGCATTTTGGCTGAGTAAGTTCGGCTGAGTCCCAGGACTGCCATCTGCTTTTGTGGGAATGGTGGCTTCTTGCTTTCAGAACCACTGATTGCAACTGATGCCCTGTGAAATTTAGGAGCAGAGCTGAGCTTGAGAACCCCAGCAGCAACAGTAAAATACTGTCCCTATACCATCTCATGGCTTGGTTGGGAATATGTCTGGTTTCATGAATGTGGTGTAATTTCTTTCTCATGGCCTTGTTAAATGTGACTGGCTTCCACCTGAGTTAAGAAGGAGTTAGGGTGGATCAGACCAGTTTGGTACAGGAACTGACAGCTACATCTCCCTCATGTATGAAGAGACTGATGTGGGAAGGACAGCAGAGGAGGTGGCAGAAAATGTCTTTAAGTCCCTGTAGTTTCTGCTAGCATCTGCATTCGTAACTGTGAAGCTCTCTTACCCCAGTGCTGCCATACAGGTTGCAGGTGGAGATGCCAGAAGATACTGCTAATGCCAGAGAGTACTAAAAGGTGATGTAGGACTCACCTTACCCTCCCTGGCAGTCTGCCTTTGTCACAGACTTGAAGTATTACATTCTGTATACTTTTCCCTGAGGATTTCAGGGAAGGTGCCAACCTGTATGACGTGTGTATATTCTGTGTGGCTCTGTTGTTCTAGATCTGTAGCTGACCTAGACAAGTTGTAGTTGTTCTAACTGCAAGGCTCTGCAGTGGGAAGGTCTGGCACATCCCTGTGCTTGCAGAATGCTGGGTTGTTGTTACAAGCTGCATCTGTATCTGGCTGATGAGACTAAAGATGAATGAGTGGACAATAAAGGAGTCTACTGATTTAATGGTTTGGTTGTGTGTACCCCAAGGCTTTCCTCTAACTTTCCTTCTTTAAGGCCAGAAGGTATTCAGGGTCCAAATACTAGCGCAAATTTAACCTGGCTGCTAACTAGCTTTTTGTTTCATCTGAGAGAATGTTTTTCTTGATAAACCAGATATTGATAGACAACCAGGAATAGGTGGGTCCTAGCTCAGCCCTCTTTGTGTGCCTAGAAACGCTCAGATGGCATCAGACTAGCATAAGAAATGAAAAAAAGAAAAAGAAAATAAAAAAGAAAGGAAAATTATGGTTTGTCTTTTGTTAAACACACCATATGTAAACTGACATTCCCGTGGCTTTAAGATACTGGAATAAAAATCTTATTTTATGCAGTTTGATGGGTCTTTGCTCTATCAAATCAAATGCTTAGGGTAGTCAGTTCCCATCTGTCAGTGTTGTGGAAGGAATTTTTGGACAGTTTGAGCTGTTTTTGTCAGAAATTTAGTTTACAATGCTGATCCCTGTGCTAAGCAGCAAAGAAAGGACTTGCAGATTAGCCAGCGCATTAAGCCTGTCCCTGAAGTACACCTGTAAGTAGTGAAAGGGTAATCAGGCAAGAAAAACCTTTCTGCTCTCCCAGAAACCCTCAAACAAAACACAAAATTTGTTGTCTTCTAATGTGGCTTGAGCAAAAATTCTTTTCCCTCTCCAGACTTCTCCAACAGGGAAAGTACAAAGATTTACATGATGGAAGTTGGTTAAGTTGGATGGAATCTGCATTGCAAATATTCTCTCTCATTATAAATCATGTGGGTGGGCTGGCATTGCTGCCTTTGCACTGAAGAGGAGTAAGTGCCTGTGGTCTCACCATGTGGGAAAAGGACAATTCCTACATCTGGCTTGCTTCCTAGCTGCGGTGAGGCTAATGTGTGAGTAGAGCTGTGGGTCTTACTCTTCAGAAAAAGCAAATTTTCAGATAAATGCAAACAGTATGTAACTAAAACATTTTGCATTTTACGTGACTACAGCAATCTCTGTTTATGAAGGTAGCTCCCTTCCACCCTGTGTAGCACTGTGAAGAGATAGCTTGGTTCTCAGAACCAATATGAGTGTGATGTTCATTACGTATTAGTCCCACTGATCTGCCCTGCAGTTAAGCTGTTAAAATCATCTTTAGCTATTGCTGCTCTGCACTGTACTCTATGCTTAGACATTGCAGAAATGCTCGAGCCATAGGCTGGAGACATATATATGAGAAATAAACTCATTCAAAAAAATGTGCCTTGGATGCTAAGGAGAACATGTGGTGTATACTTCTAACATCTGTAACAGATTTGGTGATACTCATGTGCAAAAAGCAGCAGCTTCGTGTCTGTGAATTTATTGGAGAGGCTGTGTCTGCATTGAACTTGGTTTGCATGAAAAGGGTATGTAAACATTTCTTTAAGGAGACTAATCATCCAGAAAGCTAAGGAGATTTTTAAATGTCAACATTAGCTTTAAGTGCCACTCTCAATTTCTTTTTTTCTAATCAAGTATTCTGTTTTCCAAAAAATACGCTCTTCTATTTTTGCCTCAATGACCAATAAAAATGATGGGGAGTAGTTGGAAAATAGCATACAGAAAGTGGTACACATGTGCTAAAGACAAGCAGGGCTAGGGAAAAGCTCTCCTTCCTGTATTTTCCTTAAGTTCCAATTAGGAGGTGTCATTTATAATAAATTATAAAAGAATTTACAGATAGTTGCACAACAGGCTGTATCTTTTTTTTATGAATATGCAGTTAGGCAGTGAGCCTGTCTTGATAAAGATCTGTGTTTAATGGGAGTGGGAAGCAAGGGGAGAGAGATACACCAACTTTAAATTATTTGTTGTATTTGTTTTAGATTGCAGTTCTTGAACTTTTATATGTTAAAAAAATTTGAAACATGAAGGTGCTTTCAAATACATCAACAGCTGTAAAGGCTGTGAGTTAGTACAGATAATGTGACTCACTTGGCATTAGCTGTAAATAGTCATGCCGCTGTAACATAATAATTTATGATCATCTGTTCATAGCCTTAGATTTGTTTGGTTGCAGCTAGAAAGTGCATTAAACAATAGGACTATCTGAAAAAAAGAAAGCTATAGGATGGGGGAGGGGGGAGAGAGAAAGAGAAAGGAAGGTAAACCAAAACTGAACAGAGTACAGAGGTGTAGAGAGACTCAGAAGTTAACACAGGAAAGAGTTGTGAACTTTTCATTTTAAATTGGTTGCAAGCCTTCACTGATGAATGTATTCACCCATCTTGGGAGAAAGGATGTCTTTTCCTTCAGTCTGTAATTGCATCAAGTAGATGCCATTATTTCTGGTTTTCATATTCATCTTTCAGTTTTTATTTTGATCTCTTTGAGGTATTTATTTGTGTTTTCTACAAAGATTAAAGGTACTTTAACTGAAAGAACTCGAATGGACAAAGTTCTCCCATTTCTTCTGTTTTCTGCTTTTCTTGGTTTTATCTGGCAGCATAATTAAAACCCAGTCCCTTTTCTGAAAAGTTCTGTGCACATCCTCGAGCATGTGATGTTGATACATGGTGAATAATGAGGTCCAAGCTCAAGATAAAGTGCAAAGGTTTTGGAGGGCAGAGCTATTTCATGTAGTGAGCAAGCTCCTTGTGCTTACAAAAGTGACTTTTAATTTATTTTTAGCTGCCAGCCACAGTCTGAATCCAGAAAGATGGTGCAAAATCTTAACAGCAAAATACAGTGAATAAGATTGTAGTGCTGATTTGTTCTTTGTGTGGTACTATATAACTGCTACTCTCTGTGCTCTGGTCCAAAACCAAGACCTGCACTGCAGCAGAAAATGAACATTCAGCATGACAGAACCTGTGTGGTGACCAGCTCTTCACTAGAGAATATATGAAATTTGGGGCTGCATTACAGGGATGCTCAGTAATTTAGAAACTTCTTTTTCTGTACAGATCCTTTTAAGTGTTTATCTTTGTAAATGTTGTTGTAATGTTGCTCATTACTGTGTTTCTCCTACTACCTAAATCCTTTGAGTGTGTCCCTCTAATGTCTTTTATCAGTAACACCAATTGGTAGAGGGACCGCTACTATAAGTAAAAAAAAAGAATTCATTTTCTAGTTCAGTGATTTTCAGACTTTTTTGGTTTGTAGATCTGTCTGTATTTTTCCAGCAGAACTTGCTTTTTCCAGGTACTTTTTGTGGGTAGAAGTGTAGTAGTTGTAGCCAACAGACTACTGTTTGCAAAGCTCTTTTTTAGAGAGTGGAAATGACAAGGGTCTAATTTATCTGGCTTAATACTAGAATTAATTGTCTAAGTTGGCCAAGATATGGCTTGGTGTGGAAATTGGAAGATGAATAAACAATAGGACAAAGGAGAAATGTGGAAAAGAGGAGTATTAGTCTGGAAGGAGAGTCCATGAAAAGGTCAGATAGATGCTGAGCAGCAATCTAAAAGCAAATCAGATGTTAGAATTCATTAGGAAAAGGAGTAGAGAATAAAAGAGAGGCCATGGTTGTGCCTATCTATAGATCCAAGCTTTGCTCACATCTTGAACGTGAGTGTAGTTCTGATGTAATTCTGTCATGTACAACATGAGGGTCAAAAAGGATATGGTAGATATAAAAGAACTGGGAAAGTTTCAAAGGAAAACAGTGGTCAGAGATGTGATGCAACTTCTACTGGAGATTACTAGGTAAGCTAGGTCTCTTCAATCTGGAAAAGAGAAGGCTGACAAGAGATTCGATTAAGATTACAAAATCTGTGACACAGATTAAAATATGGTTTGACGTACCCACCCACCTTCCAGTACAGGTGCTGTGGTACATTAATAGATTAGGGCCCAGTTCAAAAGAAACAAAACCAGGTTGCTCTTTGCACAGAGGGCAGTAGATGTGTGGAACTACTTTCTAAAGGATGTGTGGCTGCTAATAGCTTATCTCACCTTAAGGGGAGGTTCGACAAGTTTGTGGAAGAGAAATTCATTGAAGGTTACCAAGTAGTATCTGAGAAACCACATCTGTCTCGGGAAGTCACCAAGCATCAAACAGATGCTGTGAGAGTTTTAAGGGGAAGTATTATATGTTTTCTGTGTTCTTACTCATCTTGAGACATCTGGTCAAGGCCTCTATTGGAGACAGGTTACCAAGCCTTTGTTCTGACCTAGTATGACTGTTCCTATGTTTCTTAAAGGTTGGTTTTGAGCATGATGTTAATATTTCATTAAAGACATTAGCATGAAAAGGAAAAGCCTAATAAGCAAATTTCTAATGAGAGGAGTAATATACCAGGTAATCACAGGATGTCTGTGAGCAAATGGTGTTGATATACACGTATAAAGAAGTCATAAATAATCCTAGAAGGCATAAAGTACTTCAAATAGTGCTGGGAAGCATTCATGTAATTAAACCCATTCCAAAATGTTATGTACCACTCTAGCTGTCTGTATTCATATGCAGAAGGGACTGCTAGGACAGTTATAGAAACTGAGTGTCAGTTTTACAAAAAGCACAGGCTTTAATTCAATTAAATGAGGGGATGCCATTGCTGTGTATAAATGCATCATGGACAAAATGCCAGCAAAG
>NW_009260435.1:3557059-3601276 GCF_000687185.1 Egretta garzetta | reverse complement strand
AGAGCTAATCAAACTAAAGAACAATATTGGCACAAGAGCAGATATGTATAAACTGGCCATGTGTGACTTTAGGCAGAAACCTGGGGGACTCTTTCTTGCCATTTGAGCAACAGAGTTTCACAGCAGTCCTCCAAGAAATGTCATGGGATTCAAAATAATAAAACCTTTAGGGACAAAAAGGATGAGGGTGCTGTCAATAGTTAAACTTCTGTAGTTAAACTAAGCTTGTAGAAGTCCAGGGAAGGATTGCAGGGCTCTTTCTGTTTCTTGGAGTTGTTCAAGGCCTCCAGCTGCTACCTGCTGTGAGGCTCTGCTGTCTGTTTTGTCTCAGCCAGTTTTTAAATCGTTACTTAGCCTTTCTGTGTTCCTGTTACTTCCTGACCATGGCCTTTCTACCTCTTCAGATAGTGATTTGGATCTCATCCATCCTTCTGTTTTCTGATCAGAGCCATCTTGTAAGATGCAAACACGTGCTGTTTAGCCAAAAAAAAACACAAAACCAAACCAACCAACCCCAGACCCCACAGGGTAAGGTATAATGCAGATTTTGGGGTATTTGTTTGTAAGACCAGAAAATAGAAACAGCGACAGCTGTTAACAGCTTGAACAAATTGTTTGTAGTGGTTCCTTACCAAATAAATATGTTAAACCTTTCCCAGTTCTGCCTTATGTTCTTTTTTCCAAGCTGTTTATTAATAAAACTAGCAGTGATGATGACAGATTGGTTTTCCAGAAAGCCATGTGTGAAAGTATCTTTAAAAAGAATTACCCTGGTAAAATTCCACTACATATATCTTAATGTCTCATAACAAAATTTCACAGGCCTGTATCACCATCAGCCAAGAGATTCTGCTACTAGTACATTTATTGACTTCATCCAGGCATTGTAAAAAAGGTAAATAATATTCTGTTGCAGAGACAGAGTAACTGAGGTACATAATGAACCTGACTGAAGTCACACAGTAAAGTTGTCCTAAGTAATACTTGTATCCATATAGTGTATGGCATCCACAGACAACAGTCAGGTCACCAAAAGAAGTTGTACTTCTTCTCTGGACAAAATAGGGCACTTTTTTTTTCTTTTTTTTTTTTTTTTTTTGTCTGGAGTGAGGGAAAAAGGTGTTTTACTTGTGTAGGGTTAGTATGTAATCTCTTCATAAATTTATGAGCTGTGTAAGTTAACTTTACTCAGCTACTGTGTAGCTGAGTTTCTAATCTGAGCTTTAAACTTAGTGTAGCTTTGCAGTATCACAGGCCAGGATTTGGAAAGTAGGTTTAAACCCACACTAATTCTGGTAGGGGTTTGTTTTTCTCAAATAGCAGAATTATGATTTTCATGGCTTTATGTAATGTGTGCTGACTATGACAGTTGATTTATTATTACTGATACATTTGGTATATTTGAAAAATCTCGACTATGTGGAGCTTTTAAAGGAATATACTTGGGCCCTCTACTGATCATTCTGAGAATAGGAAAGAGGAAAAACTACCCTGCGATATTACAATGCTGGCAAAACGGTCTTTTTGGAACAGGGAAGATAAACGTAGAAAGAAAATAGAACTAAAAACTGTTCTATTTAAACAGGACCACTCCCTAGCTTTATTTTTAGAAAGAATTTTAAAAAAAAGAAAACCAAAATAACAGTTGCAGTAAAAGCTATCCTGTTTTGAGATGATGCAAAATAAAATCCATTAAAAGATCAAGTCTGCAAAAAGGCCCTGTCCCAATACCTTTTTTGCTCTGTTTTAAAAATACCTATTTAAAATCTAGTGCATTCTGTATTCATGCTAGAACTGTAACAAAGTTAAACTAAGGACAAGTTCCTCATAGTAACACTTGTCAAATCTTCTCTAAAGTTTTAAGAGTCAATTGAGGAGGTCTTTTACGGTCAGGTAATCAGGCAATCTGAGTACAAGTGCTTCGTTGATATGCTTAATTCTGAGAAGCTGCTTGAAAGTGTCAAGTCTCTGAGCACTGCTTAGCATCACTTTCTCCCTCGTTTTTGAGTGTGGGTATGTCAGGGAGTGTTGTGCGATGTTTTTCCAAGTGTTTGATTATAACATGAGTTATTTGGTCTAGAGCTGTTTATTTGGAATTCATTAGTATCATCATATCATTGATTTAACAGTTGGACTTGATGATCTTAACTGTCTTTTCCAACCTAAATGATTCTATGATTTCTGTGTGTTGATATTTTAGTTCAGACAGTGTGGTTACTGCACCACACTTCTGTATGCTTTCAGCTTCTTAAACCCTATAATTAGTTTATAAATCATGTCAGCTCTTTATTAGCTAATGTGTATTTAGAATCATAGAATCGTTTAGGTGCTTTACAGTCCTTTGAGCATATGAAGTATCCGGCAAGTATCAGAACTTTTCAGAGTTGATGAGAAATGATGGGGAGGAATCAGGAAATCTGATAGCCTTCTATGATGGCATGACAGGCTGGGTAGATGAGGGGAGAGCAGTGAATGTTGTCTGCCTTGACTTCAGCAAGGCTTTGACACTGCCTCCCATAACATCCTCGTAGGGAAGCTCAGGAAGTGTGGGTTGGATGAGTGGACAGTGAGGTGAGGTGAGTTGGAAACTGGCTGAATGGCAGGGCTCAGAGGATTCTGATCGGCAGGGCAGAGTCTAGTTGGAGGCTGGTAGCTAGTGGAGTTCCCCAGGGCTCAGTACTCGGCCCAGTCTTGTTCAATTTATTCGTCAATGACCTGGATGAGGGGACAGAGCGTACCATCAGTAAGTTTGCTGATGACACAAAACTGGGAGGAGTGGCTGATAGGCCAGAAGGCTGTGCTACCATTCAGTGGGACCTGGACAGGCTGGAGAGTTGAGTGGAGAGGAACCTGATGAAGTTCAACAAGGGCAAGTGTCGGGTGCTGCCCCTGGGGAGGTTGAACCCCATGCACCAGTACAGGCTGGGGGCTGACCTGCTGGAAAGCAGTTCTGCTGAGAGGAGCCTGGGGGTCCTGGTGGACGACAAGCTGACCATGAGCCAGCAGTGTGCCCTTGTTGCCAAGAAGGCCAATGGTATCGTGGGGTGCATTAAGAGGAGTGTGGCCAGCAGGTCAAGGGAGGTTATCCTCCCCCTCGACTCTGCCTTGGTGAGACCCCACCTGGAGTACTGTGTCCAGTTCTGGGCTCCCCAGTTCAAGAAAGATGAGGAACTCCTAGAAAGAGTCCAGAGGAGAGCAACTAGGATGATAAAGGGACTGGAGTATCTCCCCTACGAGGAAAGGCTGAGAGAGTTGGGCTTGTTCAGCCTGAAGAAGAGAAGACAGGAGGGTTGGACTAGATGATCTCCTGAGGTCCCTTCCAACCCTTGCCATTCTGTGATTCTGTGAAAAAAAAGTTTCAGGATGGACTTTATGCTTCTCAAGTCCATGCTACTGTTATTCCTATTACAAATAATTTCAAAAGAAAAAAAATTTTTTTTTTTAACAACCCACTTGAAAATGTGTGCCTGCATTAGCACAATACAAGTGTAACATTCACCGATTCATCAGATTCCTTGCAGAGTTCTGGTCCTTGTAGCCTCCTCACAGCTCCCTTCATCTTGCCTAAACCTTCTTTTTCCTCCAAAACAAGGGGACCTCATCTAAGCTAGGTTTGGGAGCAGTCCCTGACATATACTGTCCCCAAAACTGTGCTACCCCAAACTCTGGGAAAGTCTGGTCCACAAACAGATTGGTAAGAGTTAGACAATAGACTAGCTAGACAGCCTTGGCCAATGGCCAGGCTGTGTATATTTGCTAGTATAGGTGTAGCTGTAGAGTCACTGACCTTATTCTTTGGTGTTTTCCAGATTCCTATTGCTCTTTTCCATGGTGTCATCTGATTGTTGCAAACCAGATTTGGCTGGTCTTGTCTGATGTGTCTCATACTAGAACAGGGATAAAGGTGCACGACCATAAAATTCAATAGCAGAGAAATTCTTAAAAACTACCATTAGCTTCTAAGCTAATAGCAGAGCCCTGCTATGCCTTGGTACATACAGAGAAGTGAATGCAGCATGTATGTCAAACACACATGAAAAATAGTAAGACAAGAAGAAAGTAGGGAAGTTTGTATGATAATTAGGGTTGCATTACTCAGTGCATTGGAAGGTACTTGAACACCGATATGGTCCAGAGGGTTGGAGGGACGCACAAGATCCCCAGGATAAAGGTTTTTGTGAAGTGTTTTTCTTGGTAAAGAAACCAATAAAAGTGAGTTTTGCAGAGTCTTTGTACATTATTGCTGAGTGTATCCATAACAGCAGAACTTGTAATTTTGAGTTCACTGCTCTTTAGCTCTCTTCCTTTTTCACTTCCTCTTTTCTTTTCTTGTTTTTCCTCTTAATTTTATTTCCTTAGATCTAACTGGCTAAAACCATGCTGTGGGAGACGAGCAGCTGTGTGGCAGGTATTTTTGCTCAGTGCAAGTCTCAACAGTTTCCTGGTAGCCTGTGTAGTATTGGTGGTGATTCTTCTGACTCTGGAGCTCCTAATAGATATAAAGCTTCTCCAGTGTGAGTAGGAGGATTATTATTCTTTTAAAAAAATTTTGATGAAATAAAGGCTTAACTTGCTGGGAGGTTTTTGAAGGGCGGGAGGATGGTGGGGATTTTTTTTTTTTCTCCTACCATTTAAATGATTACTAGGCTAGGTAAGAAATGTGTTTTTGTGGAACCCTGGTATAGTGAAGTCAGGCTCTTCCTTATTTTGCTGACCAAATTGAGTACAGGACAAATTTTTAAAGGATACAAGCAGAGTGTACAGGCAGAGATCCGCACATATGGTCATTCATACTTGAAAAGGTCTGTCCTTTACAGGCACACTCTATATGCACAGAAAGAAAGATTCGTGCATCATTAATCTCTGATACTTTTCACGTGCATGTGGATAGACAGAAGTGATGAACTTGCTAGGGTATTTGGAGCTACCTCTATTATTAATTTACTTCTACTGAGGTGGGTAGGAATTGAAATTATGGTTTTCTATTTGCAATGCACTGAAATTATATAGATTTTCATTCTACTTGGCTAATACGCTGGGAGTCAAAAAATTGCTTAAATGGAGTTCTGCATTGTCTGAGTTCACTCTACACAGGTTCCACAATGGAAATTTTACTGCTGCTGTTTTACTTCCTAAATCATCTTCCTAAATCATCTTTTTTTTTTCTCTGTTGCTCTTTTCCTCCATTCCTCCCTACACTTTTTTTTTTTTTTTTGCTTTTACGATGCAAAGCTGACGTGTACTCAAATACCAACTACATTTTCCCCTATGCTGGATGTTGAAGAGCAGCCTCTAGCATCTCTGTGCAATCTCAGATATGTTGAAGTGGCAGTGATGGGGTTCAGACAATCCCATAAATGCAAGAATACATAGCATGAAAGAGTCATGGTCTGGTATCTTCTGTGGCAGCTTTAAACTGAGCAAACAAACTTGTCTATTGAAGTCCTTTTATTTTTGTGATTTGTCAATTGCTATTGAGTTAGATTTCACTGTAACGATTTGGGTATTGCAATTGTATTAAGATTACTCTAGGGGACTTTATTGATAATTGCAGCCATTTTATAAACCCTGTATGATGAATAAATGACTAAGCTGTCTTTCCACACTGTTGCCCATCATTTACACCCCTGTCTGACCATACTGCACACACTGTCCTGAGCATGGCCACTCTGTTACAGTTGCTGTTTTCTGTAGTCTCTGGTGACTTACTATTTTAGATGAGGAAGCCCAGAGTTTGGACAAGTCTGCTGCATTCAAAAAAGTCAGGAATGCTAATTATGCATGTAAGTCCCTAAAAACTGAATGATGAAGAAGCTTTCAACAATATTTATTGAGGTGCCATATTTTTCTGTTTATGTAGAGAATTGTCACTTCCTGTAGAGCCAAAGAGTTTAAAAACTGTTTCTGTTGATTTCGCTTAGATTTTTAACACCATTTTGGAGACTCTCCTCTGGAAGCACCTGCTTTCTTACCATTTATTTTCTGAAGAATCTCCTAAAGAAGGCTTTATTTTAGGGATCATTCCTCCTCTGTGTGTCTAGTGCATGTGATACTCTTAACAGCTCTGCAGCTTAAACCCTGTGCATGACCTACAAGTGTTTGTTCGAGCAAGGTGATTTCACTGTCTGTATGGATTTTCTCAGCACCTGAGAAAGGACCCATTCCTCTTTGTGTTGCTACTTTGCATTTTAACTAATGAATCAACCCATCAGGCTTCTTGCCTTTGTTAAGTTGAATACCTGCTATTTTGTTTTAAATCACATAAAGGCTATCTTGGTGGGGCTGATGTAAGTATTGCAGTTGTGTCATATGAGGAATGTGTGTCACTTCTGTTAAGGTTTTAAAAAGCCATTAGGCCATAATTATGTTTTCAAAAATGTAATTACAGTTTTAAATTATTCCTTATTCTATATGAAATCAACCAGTGCATTAGGATATGTTACAGCACATCACTGCCAATTTTGTTCATAATAACAACTGCTAATCCACATTATAGACTGTAACTACTTAGGAAGCCTCCCTTTTTTTTTTTTTTCTCAAACTGGTGTCATGGGTTCCAACCCCCACTCCTCAGAAAGACAGACCATGCTGTCCCTTCCTCATCTTCAGTAGTTTTGGGGAAAGCAATTCAGGAAATCATCTTAGTTTTGCCCTCCTTCTGCAATCCACTACAGCAGGTGTGTCTGTAAAAGGCATCAGGCCTTCCTGAAAACTGTGCAGCTGAAAAGCTCTGCTCCTGTCCATTTGGTTGCTGGATCAGGGCCCTGTCTGAGTGCATGCAGAGCTGTGCAAAGAAAATGCACATTGTGGTGTAGCTGTGCCTCAGTAAGAAGGGGTTCAGGGTTTGCCTAAACCATGCACTGAGCATCTGCTGTCTGCTCCTTGCAGAAGCGCTATAGTTTGTATCTGCCAGAAAATCCTCATCAGGAACATCCACCAAAAGCAAGTGCTGGCAGTACAAGCTTCTGTAATGGCCACTTGGGATTTGTCAAGATGTATTCTTCATGCCTTCCCTCCCGGATTTTGAGGAGATGGGAAAGGGAGAGGAGGTAGACTGAGATTGGCTGTACTCTGCATTTTATACTGAACCATTTTGTTCATGACTAAAAAGCATCTGCAATTTGCATTCATTTCTTCCCCATAGCACCAGACAAGCAAAATGTGAAATAAAGCAGAACTTTTTGGGTTTTAGCTATAGTTGTGGGGAAAAAAAGGTTACAAGTTCAGCAAATGTGAAATTCTGTTCCAGATAAAAGTAGAAGCTGAATAGGTTAGGTGTTTTGCCTCAGACTGAATCCCAGTCATGTATCCGAACCACCACAGAGCAGGGATGAGCACCTCTTGGAGAAGCCCCTTCTCCTGGTTTTGTAGCTTTTCACTGCATTTTTGAAAGGGAACGTTTTGGAAGAGGCAAACACACAGTTTCAGCGTATGGGCTAGTGATTCAGCTCTTGCACAAAAGCTTCTTGCTTGGAAGGCTTTTTCAAGTTTACTGTTTTCCTGGCAGTTTAATTGCATGCTGTCTGGCAGCGTGTCCAGCACTCTGCTACAGTTAGCCCAGCATTGATTTTCTTTCCGAGTTCGTGGTTGCTATGTCTTTTTTGTCCACTAAGGGGCAGCTGGAGCCTTGTATGTCAATTTACAGCTGTTTGACAAATCGCTTACAAATGGTTTCCATTTCTTGTTCTTTTTGCCACCCTATAAAGACAGTGTCTTGGGAAAGTTAAATATAATACATTTTGCCCATTTGTTTCATCTTCAGTTAGTTCCTTGCTGCACCACAGCAAACCCTCTCTCATCAAGCCTCAGCTGTGAGAGTTCTAGTGGCAGCCCATACTAAGTTTTCTTTGTATCCTGATTTCTTCCTACATTCCTTCCCTCCTCTTCCCATTTTAATCAGTTTTAATTTTAAAATAAGAGGCTTTATTTAGTGCATGCACTATATGCTCTTGGAACTTAGTTAATTCTGCCACAGTCTTGCATCTCTATTCGCACAGCCATCAATTGCCTTAAACTTTGCTGTTACAAATTAATTCTTTGAAACTGCAAGACTACACAGACTTTTTAATCCATCTGCTGTAGGGATGGTAGACTCACAAATACCCTGAAGTAAAGAGAGAGGTTTTTTTCTCTTCTTTCCCTTATTCCAAACTTGAGAGCATGTGACCTTCAGAGTAGAAGTTGCCAGCAGTTCAGATACTGGACCCTTTCAGCTTTCTGCTTTGTTTTGTCAGCAATGAAGAGAACTTCGATCACAGAATTTCAGTTGAACTTACTTATTAAGGAATCCTCCAGATTTCAAGAGATTCGTTTAAGCCCATAAGGACAACCCATATCATAGAACTTATGTAGTCTTGCAGCAAACTCATTTGTCTGAGTTTATTTTGGTTTATTTACATGCAAAATAAGTTGAATCAAATGAAAGCGTAATTTAATGCAGGTGAGTGCCCATGCAAGGCTTTAGTACTCTGTAAAAGCATACAATTAATTAATTCAGATAAGTTTTCCTGAGTGTTCCTGCTAGTCAGTTCCTGAAAGGACTTTTGTTCAGTCATCCACTTTGAAAGTGGAATAACTACCTCAACTATCTGCATGCGTAAAGAGGACCTGTATGGGAAGTCAGTGTGTAGAATCCAGAGTTTCATAAATTACCACTTTAACTTACCCTTTACAGAGTTCTTTTCACAGAGGAAGTGAACATAAGTGATTTTTAACAGTCACTGTCTTTCTGAAAAAGAGTGCTTACAAAGGAAATTGTGTATCTTGACCAATTACTTAAACTGGAATTTTATTTCATTTACTGTAACCTTTGTGAGTGTTCTCATAAAACTTGCTTAAAGACAAAGCTGTCCATGTGACGGCCAGGTTTCCCGAAACAGACTGTACATAAGTAGTCACATTATGTTTGTTGTACAAATTGCTGATATTTCACAAACTCCTTAAAATTAATACATTAAGATTTGATCTTACTGACAATGACATTGGTACTTTCTGTTGCTTCTCTCACTATGGAGTTCCTAAGGTCAAACTTGACTCTGAGAGGAATGGGATTATGAGCCAGTCATGGCTGTTCATGCCACATCTGGACAGCTGTACAAAAGTCTACCTACCTGGCTTATTTATTTAGATGATAGAAATGTATTTTGAAGCCCAGTCTGAACACTAGTTTTTAAGCACCTGTTCCAGATAATTACTGAGCTGAACTGTCAAAGACTGACTACAAGGAGTAATGTGGGGATAGTAGAGCATTCTGTTTCCTTACAGAATTCTAACTCTGGATTTCTAGGTATACAGGATTTAGTCACACATCTCGTACTAAAGCAGTGCATGGAGTGAGAGCATGGAGCAGTGCCAGAGCATCAAAGACCTCAAATGTGTATATCAGTGCCTACCAGCAGTCTCACCTGTAAAAGCTCCCATGAACGGCTGCTGTGGCTGCTAACGTGCTGGCCTGAATTAGGGTGAGCAGCTGACAGGGCTGGAGTTCCATGTCCCATTACATCCCATCCCCTTTTTGGTACTTCCATTATCTAATTTAAGAAAGCAAGCTTCACCCATATGTAAGTTGTAGCAGTACTACTTATATTAAACTTAAGTTGCATTCTGTTACTATAATGATGCTTCATTGTATTGTGTTAATTGCAGTTTCAAGTGCTTCACAGTTTGCAGGAATAATTCACTGGATCAGCCTAGTCATCCTGTCTGTTTTCTTTTCAGAGGTATGTATAATCAAAGTCTTTCACCACATACAGAACTGCAAAGTATTTTTATGCTGTCACTGGAATTAGCAAGAGTTTAACAGTAATGTGACTGTGAATGAATGTAGCACATTGTACTTTAAGAAAAAAAGAGGAAAAATTAACAGTTGCCGCTCCTACTGAGCAAACTAAAAAATCTTGTTTAGATTAGCACTGTTTGTCAGTTGCCTAGAATTGGCAAGGAAACATGGAAGAGACTGTCTTACAAATTATAATTGGAAAACTACAAAAACCAAATAATCATCTCCAAAGCATTACAGGCACAGGACAGGACTAGTTTCAACCATTGGTTCTCACAGAAATCTTATCTGTGTCACTGGGTATAAGGTATAGGTATAAGATATATTCTTCAGGAATAAAGATCCATGGGGTTTTTTTTACAAAAAGATCTGTTTTAAGAATGGAATTATCTCCTCTTACAATTTACGTAGGTAGTTTAGATGTTCTAGATTGCTGCATAGAGATAGACACAGTAGGAGAATGAAACAAATGGTGAATTTCTTTGCAAAAAATTTGTACGAATGTATGCATTGGAAAAGGCTGTAGTCATGATACAACAAATGACCAAATTGGGTTAATCTGTTGTAGTTTTCATCTCTATTCCAAAAAGAAGTCATTGGTATTGAGACATTTAGACTACTGAAATATCCCAAAATTTTTTTAAGGCTATTTTTCCAGGTCATACTGTGTTACTTGTCACAAAAAAAAAATTCTATGTTTGTTAAGTCGGAAGACGGCTTGGACTTAAATCTTTAAAAACATTTTTTCTAGTTCCGTAGGAGAAAATATTATCATTCAAACATATTAAAGTCTTCACTCTGTGGTAAATTCCAGTGAAGGTTACAAAAAAAGATCAAAAAACAGGGAGCTGTGATATCTGCAAATGATTTGACAGATCATTTGTGTTGAATTCGTGCTCACCTCACCATATTATACCTCTGCTTATTTCCACAGTTCTGTTAATGAAATAAATTTATTTACATATATTACTTTGTGTTTCTACTTTGTATTTCTACTTGTAACAGGGTTTTCCTAGCTGTTGTTGCCAGACTGTCAGTGGGTACTTTCTGAAAGGATTCCTTGAAAACAGGCAGGGGTCTCAAGTCTGCTTTGCATCCTAGCCTTCTGGCACTGCAGTTACATAGATAGATATGATTACTTTCCCCATCCTTTGATGGTGATTGTGGGTTGCGGGATACGTGTAAACTGACTGGAAAAAAAAATCTCTAAACAAAAAAAATGGCAGAGTCTTCCCTTTGTGGATTGCACATCCTAATTCTCAGAGACTCACATTTGCTAGATAGAATCCATCCCCTGTAAAGAAATACTGTCCCCTCTCCCCCAGAATCTTTCTTCAGTGGGGATTAGCACCGTGGAGCTCCCTGTAATCCTGAGTTTCCCAACAGGATTAGCTTGTAACTCTGCATGCTCACCAAATTTTCATTGCTTTCTGGAGCTTGTTTCACAAAAAAAAATTATGGTTCTCAATTTCCTTCTGCTGGGGTGTAGTCTCAAGTTCTGTTTTCATTCACTTATACCACCAACCACTCTTCTTAAACCCTGATGATGCAGTGCCTTGCTCCTGTGTCCCTTCCATAGTTCAGTTCATACGACAGTTTTTGGTTGGTTGGTTGTGCAGTGCAGACAGATCCTCAAGGCTGGTACTTGTCCGTCTAAAGAAAGAAATGAGTTGTTTCAGTTCTACTGAGACAGAGTACCCATATAAGTGGATTAAGTGGTTCAGAAATGTTTTGCAGAAAAACAGTAACAGAAATACTTCACAGAGCCGAAACTGGTTGCCTGACTCACCATCCTCATTTTGGATCTGTGTTGGCTTTTCTCCTCTCTGGATTAGGTATTTGGAACTACTTTTCTTTGTCTACTTGCTGTTCTCATATTTTATAAACTCTTACCGCTCACTTTATTATCTGTTTCTGTCTTCCAAATTATCTTCCTTCACCTATTTGATTACAGTTTGAATTTACACCAAAGAAAAATGAGGCCACAAGGCAACCATGTAAGGTGCACAGAGGGGCGTAGATTTTTGGTTATTGGTTCATTTGGCAGCTCAGAGTCCTTGACTGGGTTAAAGCAACAGTGGTGGCTCCACAGAGCAACTGGATGTGCTTCAGAGACCACAGGTCTGGAAGAGAATGAAGGTGTACCTCTCCTACTGGGTTTGCTGGGGTTGGCCTTGTGCCAGGTTGGTTTAATGAGCAACAGCTCTGCTTGTGTTGAAATACATCCCATCAGAGGAAAAACAGAGGGTTTAATTTTTTCTCATCCAAATAAAAAACTTTGATTTTTTTTTTCAAGAGGTTATGAAATAATGCAAAAATTGCAGATCACAGAAATTATTTTTTTTCGTCCATTTTAACCTCATGTACTCTTTTGGTGCCTTCAGAGGATTTTTTGCTTCTGATTCCTAATACCATGAGTCAGCTGTCTTTGTCTGGAATTATCTGTTGGTAAGATTGTGTTTTATAGCGAGATTTTGCAGTCTGTGACTATTCATGCCAGGATGACTTTCCAGACATGAGCAGGTTTAATTAGTTTGCTTGGTTATAACAGGCAGCTACGGAGGATTGATTAGTCCTTCGGTCAGTGCCCATTTCCTCAAAGCAAGGATTCAGGGTTTCTGGTATTCAGAAAGGGTTGTTTCCATAGCAAGTACCATGTCCCAAGCTTGGATGTTTATTGTTTATTCTGTAGTTTGGTTCCCATTAGTTGTAAGTGTGGATACATAATTCTTCAGAAAGGTCTCAACTCAGACTTAGAGAACAAATAATACAATGTTGTAAAAGAGTTGTTAAAAACCAGAAAACTTTCAGCACAAAATCTGAATGTTTTGGAAAAATATGACTGATTAAAAGCTAGTGCTATAAAGGCATTGCAAGTAATTACAGTCCTATCATGTTGGAGTTAAGCAGGCACTGGCTTTCTGCTTGGTTAAAATGAAGAGGACAAACATGCCAGCAGCTGGCAAATGCCAGCACAACAGCTGCCAACAAAATTAAGTAACTACTCTCACAGCATGTTGCTGCTCTCTCTACACTTGTGTTATAGCCACAAGCCTTGAAGGAATTTATTGGAGTCTGTTAATTTTATATTCACTGTCACTGTCTGTGACTTTCCACATTAAAAGATCCGTATTCAAGTGAAGTGCACATCAACTCTTTTTGCCTATTTCCAAGTATTTGAACAGGATTTACTAGTGGTGATGACTGTGTATGTTTGTCTCTGTTTACATACATCACTATGATTTGTCTGTGCACCAAATGTTACCCAGATGTTAAGACAGAAGAGAAGAGAAAGACACTGGGGGGGGAAACCCCAGTACCAACAGCAAGGCAAGGCCGGGGTTACACCCTATCAAGAGGGCAAATTCAGCCTTGGTAATAGTTGGCTGAGAAAAGGAAGATGGGGAATGTCACAGTGTTTTGGTAAGTGGATTGGAGTCTGCTTATATTTTAATAGTCTTATCACATTGCCACAAATATTTGATTCTGTAGCTGTTGTTCAGTTCTGCTTTTCCACGGAGATTGATGAGACCGTTTGCGTGCAAGAATTGAGTTCTTTGGTATTAGTTGTTTGCATTGCTCTGTATGTGCTTCAGTCAGCCAAGCACTCAGGCATTCTGCTAGCTTTCAGCACTTTGAGTGTTTTCCTGGGAGTAACGAAGTCTTCTGATGTGCTTAAAGTTAGGCAGTCACGGAATTGTGACTTTTTTCCTGCACCTATGTCCAAGAAATGAACTCTTAAACTGAGTAGAGTAAGTCTGGAGTCCTAGCTGATAAAGAATTTGTTTCATTAGCTATGGCTCACAAACGCATTTTAGGTTTTCACTTTTAGGAGGAAAAGAAAAAACCCAAGATTTTTCTCACCCTGTATGTTAAAAGTAAGTGTTCGTAGTAGTCTGACACTTTACTCCTTCTTAACAGCAATCCTTGGAAGGAATAAAACCTACTAAGGAAGACCCTGCTATTAGGGTTCTGTTAAAAAGAAAAAATATCACAAATGACAGAACTGAGAGAAAATAATGTCCTTCCCATACAGATTTTTCATAACAAATTAATAATTTTGTCTTAGAGAAATCTGTCATGTTACTTTTTTTACATTTTTTTTGTGAGCTTCAAACAGCTGAGCAGAAACATAACAATCTATTAATTCTATAACTTTTCCATAAGCTGTGGCTTCTTTTCTAGATGTTTGCTTTCATTCCATGTACACACAACTTTTCTCATGGTGCATAAATGCACTGCATTGCTGGTTGTGTAAGTTTGGATTTTTAAAGGGATTGATTTGGGGAGATCAAGGAACAAAGATATGGATTTTATATGCTAATATAATTTATAAATATAAGTTTAGACTTATTTTTTTGCTAGTGTGTAAGAAATTAAATATTTAATATACTGTGAAATTTCTTTTCTAACCACTCCTCTTGCTTCACAAAAAAGTCAGCCACCAGCAAAAATGGTTTTGTAGAGGTCTAGGAATTTAGCTAGACATCTTCCTGGAATGCCAGTCGGCCTACTTCATTTCCAAGAATATACCTGACTTATATGGCACTCTATCAGTGCTTCATCTGTGCTTTCATCTCTTGATAGTGACAGTCCAGCACCTTGTACACAGTGCGTTTCAAAGATAAGAATTAGCACTAGTGTAATCATGCCCAGAGGAAACTTCTGATTCAAGGTTGCTTAAGATCAGTTCTCTATCCCATCTGCATTTACCTTGTGGTAGTATACTGTGTCTCTAGTAAGCCATTTCTATTCCTGAAAAGGCCTTTCAAATCTGTCCAGGGTTGTCAGTTTGAAGTTCATTATTTTTCTCCATATTCTAAGGATAAATATTATGGGAGACCATAAGAACAAATATAACCGCAGCGTTCATGCAAAGGTGTGTTTGGATTCTATATGATATCATGATAGATTATTAGTGGTAGTCAGTGAAAAAGAATGTACTGCGTTGATGTCTATTAGTGTCACCAAGCTTTTGCAGTTAATTATTTCTATGTATTTCACATGTGCAAATAGAGCCACAGCAGCTACAGAGTACAGTACATGGGGGAGCATTTCGTACTGGGTGATGTATGAGGTGAGGTCAGTTGTTACAGGTTTCCTTTCAGAGCCTTGACTGAAGAGAAACCATGAGAGGAGGTTGCCTATGCACTGGGAACAGAAGGATGTCTCGGTTTAAAGATGCTAATGTGTTCCTCTGTGCTCTGGTGGCCTGGGGATAGCGTGCACTAGAACAGTCAATGCTCACGACAGGCACACCAGAAGATGGCAAAAGCAGATTTTTTTAAGCAGTGAATGAGCTAAGGCCCCTGTGGAGTGACCCAAGCCGGGGAGGTTATAAATTACAGATTGGGTACAAGGTGTTCTTTCTGGGAAAGATTTCAATAAATATTTGGTCTTACGAGGTATATCCAAAAGGCAGAAGCTTAATCTTCAGAGTTTCCATACAAGCCAGAGGTAAAGACCCTCTGTAACAGATAGATTAGTTTTGCGGCAGTGGGAGGAAGACACCCTTCTAAAGACACCCTTTCCATCCCAATCCATCCTGTCCATCTCTTTTACAATCACTACCCCATCTCGAAATGCAGAGTTGCTCTCCTTTGCTGTTAGCTAAACCTGGCGGGCCAGCTTCACCTCCTTTTGATTTCTTTACACTACGGATTAATTTGACACAGTGAGTCACTGAGCAGTAAATTGTATATTAACTGCGCAAGCAAAAAAGTATTTAAAATTACCTAATGTACATTGCAGTCAGCTGACAAATGCAGCTAGCTCATGCAGATTGTGGGAATTCACATGGCTGGCTCAGCAAAGGACTTGGCTGGATTTCCATACAAAATTAGAGAGAAAACCTGCAGCATCACACAGTTCTTGTAAACTTCAGTGCACACAGTTAATGTTGTGCAAACAACTGTGTGTCACTGAGGGACACTGTCCGAAATTGCATTTCTGTTTGAAAAATGGTTTAAAATTTTACTTTTATCTGGGTTTACTCTAACTTAAAGAAGTTAACAGAAGTGTTCAGTCATTACCTTTTATTAGTGCACTGGACAGACTTTTCTGTGATAATTGAGCTTTTCTCAGAAAACAGAAAATGTGTTTCTGATATAGCTAAAAAATATATATATGTTAAGGGCTTTCTAATGAAAATATTTCCAGTCAAGAAAAGTTAAAGTATTCTTTTTCAAGTACAAAAACCCAAGCTGGCAGTGGTGTTTAACAGAAAAGTACTCACAGTGAGATTTAATATTTGCTTTCAAATCTACATGTCTAAAAATGCAGAATGCCTGTAGTGTAATGCAAAACTATGTGCATGCATTTGCTACAGTGCTGAAAGATGCCTGCACATCAGAAAGAAACAGAAGTGCTGCTCCATTTTTTCCTTATTTCTTGTAGATTCTTGTGTCTACAAATGGTAGAGTGTGACTAACATTTCTGTTTTGTTTGTGATGAATGTTACAGTTGCAATTATCTTTTAACTCATACACATTTTTCAGTTTGGTCCATGTACCATGCATAGGAAGTTTCCTGGATTATTAATTTCTGTCTCTGTTTTTTTTCAGATTCTGCTACAGGTTCTCATTTTTTAAGTTCTGTACAGAGAAAGTACACAATCAAATGCAATGTTTATTTGTTGAAAGATATTTTTGATTGCTTAGGAAAAATATTAAAATGTCTTTTATAAGTACCACCAATGCTTCCATTTCAGTCAAAGTATTTATTATGTTGAACAGTCAGGGAGATTTGCCCAGTAAAGTCCAAATTTGCTTGGTTCAGACTTCTCTGGGTAAGAGTTATGGCAGCAGCAGTGGATGTGATCTCATGCTTTGTACAAACAGAGAGGGAAAGTAGAGAAAGCTAAACCTAGTTTGGAGTTACTGCTAATAAAGACTGGCCGGTGGGATTTTTGTTAAGAATGACCAGCTGGCAGGTGATGCTGGTGCATAGCTTTAAGACCTTCCATACAGAAGAGATGTTTTTTAAAGCTTAACCCTCAGTTGTGCCTTGTTTGTTCTGAAGAGTGTATGTCTTGGATGGGGAGCTGGGTTCATTCTGCCCTCACGGTCTCCCTTCCTGCAGCATGTCTGTTCTAGCTGAGAGCAAAGATGCTAATCATCAAGGCATTTTTGTGAGGAGGAGACCTGTCTTCTGGAGGTAGCACCAACTGTATTAAATGTCTGCCGAGTAGACTTCCAGTCATTGCTGACTTGTGCTGATTCACACCAGCAGCCTGAAAATGAAAACATTTGTGCTTGCTTCCAGCCTGTGGAACTGCTCAGATACATTAATATGGCAGTAGCACAGTCTGATTTAAACACTGCGGTGAGGAATTGAAAAGGCAGAAAGCAAAATCCTTTTTTATGTTCCCTCAACAACCCCATGTTAAATCATATTTAGGGTTGTGAGACAGTGTTTCTATTTTCTTTGTGCAGATATGCCTTATTATTTAAGCGAAAAAACCTTTGTACA
This sequence comes from Egretta garzetta, assembly GCF_000687185.1. NCBI lineage: Eukaryota > Metazoa > Chordata > Aves > Pelecaniformes > Ardeidae > Egretta > Egretta garzetta. Next base: position 3,584,028 of record NW_009260435.1, on the reverse strand, counting down.
CACCTGTCCACAGGAAGAAAGCTTTTCAACATCAGTTGCTGTATACATGTTAGGTGTTTAGCCATCCTTTAGTTGCTCATTGACCTGGCACTTCATAAATGCTGCTTAAGAGTAGAAGAAAATGAGCCAGGTTTCTCTCTGCTGCCGACAGGGTTGCTGTAGGAAGGGTAGCATCCCAAGCTTTAAAGGAGGCACTGCTTTTCCTCATGCATTTCCTGACGGTTGCCTGCTGTGGAACTTGCTGTGGTGGACCCCAGGTTAACTTAGATAGCTGAACCTATGGGCTCATGTGTAACTTTTACTTTTTGTACATTCTGTGCAGCTTCTCAATGAAGAGTGATGGAGGTGCTTAGAGGAGCTGGGATGCTTTTGTCTGAAAGTATTCTGCTCAGGGCCTGAGCTGAGGCTGCAGGAGTGCCCTAGTTGTACAGCAGCATGTGTACTTAAACCTTGCACTAACATCACATCACATCATGCTGCCGAATTTGGAGTCATTAAGGGATTTGAGAAGCTGCTGCTGTGTGTGTCTTCCTCTACATATAAGCCTTGAGCATGTAGGTTAATAAGGAAATTGCTGTCAATAGCCTTATTCCTATGCTGCATATGTAAAATGCTTTGGAAGTAAAATGTTCTTTTTAGGAGTACAGACCAGCAGCATTAGCAGTTCTTGGTGTCTACGTAGTCTCTCGTAAGTTTTTTGTAGAGGAAAGAGTGCGCTGCATTTTCTTCTCTGGCTAGCAACTCCCTTTCTCAGCCAGACTTGGCCAATGCTTCACATACACCATTTCTGAGTAAGTGTTGGCTGGTTCACTTTGCTGCTTATTGATGGTATGAAGCTGGGCCCTGAAAGCACCGTATCACACAAATCAATGTCTCCCTCTGCAAAACAGGATTAGGTGCTGTTATCCAGGTTTGGAGTGCCAAGACAGAGCTCAGCACAGTCATGCCGGGCCAAGTGAGGCAATTGGGCTCGTGGGGTGTGGCAAAGCCATGTGTAGGAACAGTACTGTTCCGCAATTAGTTAGTGCGGGTATGTTTGGCATAAATTCAGAGTTGATTGGGATTTAATATATTTGCATTTTTAATGAAGAGGAGATACATATATTAATCACAGTCACTTTTTTCTGCGCAGTTCTTGATATGGTCCCTTGTCACACATAGGCCTGCTGAGGTCTCTGTCATTAGTACTATTCTTTAATGGAGAAAGTAGCATTTTGATCTTTGCAAAGCATGCAGCTGCAGTTAGACTCTTCGTGTCTGTCAAAATCTGACCTTGATGTTGCTATTGGCAGAAAACATCCCTACCAGTCATGTTTTTACATGAATTCAATTTCAATCGTGAGCTGGTTGATTGATTTTTTTTTTTTTTTTTAATTGCATCTTCTGAAAGCCAGGTTGAAAATTAGGGAAGATACTATTGGATTTTTAAATGGGAATTCACCATTGATTCATTCTGTGTTCGTTCTTTATTCCTCTTTTCTAGCTACTGATGCTACTTATAGCTGTTTCGCCTAATAGAGAAGGCTTACAGAGATATTCTTCTCCCTTATCCTAATACTTTCTGGGATTTTATAATCAGACAAACAACCCTGTACTCTAGATGGGGGAGAATAAGAGCCCATGCTCTTCAGATTGATGAAATGCCAGTATCGTTAGGCATCAGGAAAGGGGCATTGCCTCGTTTCTTAGAAAATAGTAAGCACTGGCATATCAAAGATGGCAAGAAAAGAGAATCTTCCCCCATTCCGAGTGAGGGGGCCCCACAGTGGATCTTACATAGACTTCCAGGGTCTAGGTCAGGGCGCTGGGGTGGGGAGGAATGGTAAGCTACATCTCACAAGTGTAAAAGAGAAGTTTTAGGAGGATGGAAAGACTGATGGACATTTGAACTTAGAACTTGTTTACAGAAGTTTCACTGAGTCAATACAGTGGTTGGAAAGCAATACCTGTTTTTGTAATACAGAAGTGTAGCTATTTCTAGATCCTCATTATTATTCAGAAGAAATGCATAATGCTTAAATAAGACAAAAAATGATCCCCTAAATAGGTAAAGGACTAAATGTTTATCTAAAATTACATTAACATTCATCATCTTTTTTCCCCTCTAATCTATTTTACTAGACTATTTTGAGAATTGTGGTCCTTGGCATATGGGATTACATTGAAAACAAAATAGAGGTAAGCACTCTTACTCCTCGTGCTGTTTTCCAGGCAGACACAGTAAGAATATTAAGAACTGCTTTGGGTGGCTGTTATAGACCTGATGCAATACAGTATCTTTTAACTTGGATAAATATGCTCATTCTTTGCTCTATGTGTCTATTTATTTTGTTGTTTAGAGCTATGCTAGTCTAACTGTTGGTACTGCTACCCTGAGATAATGAGCAATACAAGCAAAAATTTTCATGTTACTTGTGTAGCCCCATTTCCGTAATCAAGTTAAAATTAGAACTGGTTGAAAAATTGTGTGCAGTTTTCTGGTAGAAAATACTGGTTTGGCAAAATGACCAATTTTACGGTGAAATTATTTTAAATTAAATTATGATAAGCACTGTAATTTGTACCTCAAATTAAAACGAGGTAGAATGTGTATGCTGTTGCAGAGGCAGATAAGGGAATGCATGTGCTGTAACACATATTCTCAATCTGAGCAGAAATCTGGAGATCAGGGAAATTAAAAGCTCTTTCTTGATACTGTCTGATAAACTAATACAGCAGAGAATGCACTGGAAGAAAAGCTGTTTTTTTTCAGAGCTTAACTGAGTCTAGAGGCTTGCACATTTTTGTAATACAGTTGTAAAACTTTTTACTTGTTTTGCTAAAAAAATGAAGTGAAACTTAAATTATTGATCCGGAGATTCGTATTATTGAGGCTAAATAATGCAGCACTTTCTGATAATTTATTTCAGTAATTTGGAATGTAGTGATACTTTTCACTGCCCATCAAATGGTGGCAGTAAGAAGTGTTTCTTTTCAATACACTGAATTGTTATGAACAATTCTCAGTGTGTGGTGCTTATGAAATCTGTGTCCTGCCTCCTTATATGTTCTATCCTGCTAGGTGAGTGTAGGACAGATGCAACACTATTGCCATTTTGCTCTGAAATGTATTTACTCATGCATTTCTGTCTAATACTTTGCACAATTGCCTTTTCTGATCTAATTCACAATGCAACCAATGTTACACAAATCATTCTCAATAGTCCCAGTTGTCAAAATCCTTGAAAACCTAGCTGCCCAATAAAGGTGAGAGCAGGGAGTCTTTCTGCCTTGATGCACGGCTGTTCACGCACACACTGTGTAGTCAGGATATGGCCAAGAGCCATCAAGCCTCTTTGCTCTATCTTTTTCTACTTGTCTTCTTGATCTCTTCATTTAGACAGTAAGATCTATGGGCAGGGACTGTATCCCTGTATCCTTTTTTGGGATGGCATTATGCCAACTAACAGGTAATAAATACCAATGCTAATAAAACTCTTTGGCTGTAATAGCATTTAGGCTATCACTTCTGCTTGGGGATTTTGGCCCGCATTTGCAAATACCTTTCTCCCTGCCCTCCCACCGCAGTTTATCTCTCCGCGCCTTATAAAATGCACTAAGGAATTCTGTTGTGCTACGTAAAAAGGATGCAGCCTTTCTGGGACTTGGCCATGCCTCATATCCCTTTCAAATATGTACCATAATTACATCTCTTTTGGGCAAAGTGGGAGCCCTTCAACACTCCAGGGTTATGATCTTTAGGAAGGGTTTGAAAAAAATTTATTTCTCTTTAGGTGTTTGATGGTGCTGTCATAATCTTGTCCTTGGCACCAATGGTGGCCTCAACAGTGGCTAATGGCCCCAGCAGCCCATGGGATGCTATCAGCCTTATTATCACACTACGAATATGGAGAGTGAAGAGGATCATTGATGGTGAGTGGTGATTCAGTTTGTGACTCCAAGTATTAACCTGGCAGGCTGGGAAAAAAGAGATTTTAAAAATATTAAAAGATTGTTTGCCACCACTGTTTCTATTTTCTCCTTCCTCTTAAATTTTAAAAGCACTGAACAGAAGAGGGTTATGACTCCTATGGAGAATAGGTCTCAAGTTCATGGTTGTGTCTCCTGTTCCCTATGAGCCTTTATAATTGATCGGTTTGGTTTTGGTGGGCACCTTCCCATCCCCTATCCTGTAAAGTGAATGCCCTGACCTGTTTCCTGCCTCTTGCCACCAGATGTCATTCCTGATTCTGCAAAATAATTGCTTCCAACCTGCTTTTCTGATATTTGCTGCTCCCTCCCCATTTCCATACAGCTAGCTTTGCCTTGGAGCCTTCTTTTCCAGGTTCTAATCTGCAATACAATTTTTATGTCAGATTCCAGGAGGGTTTACTTACCATGGGGGTTTCATGCTGAAACTGCTCTCTGCAGTGCTGGTGTGTTGTACAGGATAATAATGAAGCATGCACCAGTACTGTTTTGCACAGACCTCTGTGGGGAAACACCAGGGGAGATGAGAAAGCCCCAGCAAGTCAAAGTTGCAGAGAGCAGAAGCACTGACTGTGCCAGAAGCAAGGACTTTAGTGTAGGCTACTTTGTGTTTAGTGGTTTCAGGCATTTCAGGTTACAGGGAGAAAAGGTGGAAAGTGAATAAATAACGGATTGCTTTGCTCATGTGTGAAATATCAGAGTCAAGTTGTTATTTTGGGTTTAGATGCCCAGGAAACTGTATTCAGAGTTAAGGATAGGTTGTAGCCCGCTGAATGAAGTGTACAAGAAAAGTTCAGGATCTTGAATAGCTTCAGAAAACATAAAAAATTGCAATATGCATTGAGCAGCTTTGCTGATCAGTCTGAGTTTGCCATAGTTATGACAGGAGCAAAATTCCCAGAGGCATTTAGAAGACCTGCTGAAAACTGGGGTGTAGCTTGAAAAGCAATAGAAGATAAATGCCTTTTTGTTTTTTAGAATATCCTTCTTAGTCTGCTATTTCCATTAAGGACTTATTTCTTACCACAAAGTCTAGGAATTAAATGCTTAAGGCTCTGGAATAGTTCTTTTCCTAAGGGAGCCATGCTGTTCAGGTTTAGAGGGGATGGGCCTAACTCTAAGCAGAAAATCTTCCTACCAAGCAATTCAGGAAATCTGTGGTAAACACTGGAAAAGATCGGTATTAGTGGAGCAGAAGCTAGGAAGAGCATGCAGGGTGCATTTCAGCTCAGCCAAGCAAATGGAGATCTGACCAAATAAGATCTAGACCCTGCTGATGGCCTCCATTTTACATGTTAGAAATCCTTCCCCAGAAGAAATACTGTAGTGCTCTAGATGCAAGTGAAAGGGGTGACATTCTTTGGCCTGTAAAGGTTTTCCCTCTGATAAAAAAAACAAATCACAGCTGGGTTACTTTAAGTGCTTATTTGTGTTTTCCAGCCTATGTCCTTCCAGTGAAAGTGGAAATGGAGATGATGATTCAGCAATATGAGAAGGCAAAGGTTATTCAAGATGAGCAGCTGGAAAGACTAACCCAGATCTGCCAAGAACAAGGGGTAAAGTTCAGTCATGTCTTTATTTATGCATAGCTTGTCATGGCAAATCAAGCAGTTCATGTACTTCACTGCAAGCTAAGGTTTGAGAAGTATCACTAGGACTTCTGTTGTAAGGTGACAGGTCTCAGTGATAAGGAAGTATTAGCTGCAGCCAGGATATTGTCAGCATGCTATTTGTCAAACAGCAGTCCGCTGCTGTGCTTGTGTTTCTTTAAGGTGAGGAAAACAAATGTGAAGTATAGAAAAAGAATACTTCCAGTATGTAATTTATTGAATGAGTACAGACAGCTTGACATAATACTAAGAACATGCAAAAGTCATTGCCGTTGTTGGGAGACTGCGGCTATATTAAGGCTGTATTCCTAGGAAAAGTATATGCAGTTGAAAGCTAATGAATCTCCCTGCTTTAAATGCAGAAGGCAGCTTCTCTGTAGGTCAGTCAGAGACTCTTTTGGCAGACTCCAAGTGTTGCAATAGAAGCTTCTGGTTGCTGGAAGCAAGTCAAGATTTAAGACTCTTCCCAGGCCCCCAAATATTCAGTGACTCAGTCTTAAAGTAAGGGAAGGTGAAGCTTAAAATATCTCAAGTGAATATATTTATGTGGAAAAGGTATAAAACCACTGATTGGGCAATGAGCTGGGATTTTTTGCAGTTTGTCTCATGCAAATGAGTTCTTCAATAACCTGCTTTAAAGTGGAAACCAGGGATGTATGTTGAGGCCCAGGCTAAGTGGGGCATTTAGACCGCAACAGAATGATCCCCCAAGTGACTGACTTCTTGTTTCAGTTGCAAGGGTAACTATGAAGTGTCCAAATAAAGCCTGGAGATTTCTCACTTCAGCTCCCCACTTATAGTAGGTACTCTTCAAATAAAAAATGAGGACACCTATAAGTCTGAATGGCTCAGTCAGTCAAAAAGTTGAAGGACCTGAGCAGACAGGAGGAGAGGCAACTTGTCCCACAACAGACTCAAAAGGTGCATAATCTGAAGCAGGGATATAGGTGCCCATCTTTTACCAAGGAACCTAAAATACTTTTGAAACCAGCAGTATTTAGGTCCTCAAATGGCTTTTTAGATTTAGTTCTAGGTCGCCTGGATCTCAACCTAGGATTCAGCAATGAACTCTTCGTGGTGTTAGGTTGCCTTGTATGTGTGATGAATTTGGAAGACCTCTTGACAGTATGTGTCATTTCATAACATGTTTTTGACAGTCTCTCATATTAACCATAACAAATTTCTAAACCTTAGGCTTGACTTTTGCCAAAAGTTAGTTACTTCCAACTGTGTAAGTATCTTCAGTGGCAAAACTGCAGTCCTCTTCGTCACAACTTTGCGCAATGATATTAAGTGATTAATGCTTCTGCCATAGTTGTGAAACAAACAGGGAAATGGTATATATCACATTTTACAGGGAAGGGAATATCCTTTTACCAAACATGTTAGGCAAATCAGTGATTTCTTAAGTCCTGTTGCAGTATTTTGTCTGTCAGACCATGCTATTAGGCTACAGTTTTTGACAATCATAAATTTGGAAACATTCATTTTTAGGAAATGCATTATGAAGCCAGACAACACTCTCAATCTCTAACCAATTTTTGCTGTTATTATTTCATAGTATCCGAGTAAAGGTGGGCTTGTTTTATCCCAAGCTGGGTTCAGGAGCAGCTTTTGCCACTCTCTGTTCTGATCCATGTACTCCTTAACTGCAAGCCTGGCTTGCAAAATGTCTGAGCATAGTAGCCCTCATCTGAGCATAGCTGTACATCAGGCACAAAGAAATACTGCATTGGTAGATGAGTAAATCTGTGAAAACAGAGCAGGTTCTCTCCTAGCTTTCAAGTGCCACCGGCTATGGAAAAATATGAACTATAGAAAAATGACAGCATACTAATCCCTCTTATTTTACTGTCCTGACTTTCTGCCAAACAAATGTCTCAGCTGTATAATATGAGGTAAATGTACTAATTTGCTACAGTTAGCAACATAAGACATTGACACGAGTACTGCATCCTTCCTTCATAAATTAATAGCTTCATAATTCAGTGAAGAACAAGTTGTCAGCATTATAATATTCACATTAACATTGTGTACAGTATCTGGTGGGAAAAATGTCTCCTAATGGTATTTAACATCTACAATTCTGCCAGATTTTTGCCTTTTCATTTGATCATCTTTTTTAAAGGATTGCTTGTTTGTGGAGTTTAAGTGTGCGTGTCTGTGTTTCTGAGGGAAGGGTTGCCTACTGTAGTCTGGCTATTCTCAAACCTGGAGCAGCGGCAGGGAGGGATTCTGGTTTGCCTTCTCTGTGTGGGACCACCTCTGGCATGGGCAGATGGGATAGCTGGGAGTCGCCCATAGGGGGTTGACCTGTTGCCTCAGATACATGCTGGGGCGCACCAGTGCCAGCCCAAGTAGGAAAAATGGGCAAGCCACCATGGTTGCCTACATCCCAGCAGTGGATGTAGATACTGATTCATCCTGAGGCTGCATCTTTGTGACCACATCGATGACTTGCATTTATTTACTAATTATAGACAGGGCTGAAAACATTCATGTTAGAAAGATTTTCCAGCACTTCCTTTTCTGAGATCCTGTGTTCAGTTTCTTACTGCTTTGCCACTTGTCAGGCAATTGGGATTGACATTCTCAAGGTCTGGCATCTTCTGCAGATGAAATTATTTTGAAACTTTCAGACAAAATACTCATTTCTGAAAAGGAATTGAGAAAAAAAAAATCAGCCTGTTTTGTTCAGGATTTAAAATGAAAATATTTGGTGGGCAGTTCTCTGAGAAGTCCCATGCCCTCCTGTTCTGAAGCTGGTACTTAACACCTGAAAGGCATAAATGGAGTTCCTGCTTTAAACAAATGAAAGCAGGAAAACTGCAACCTCCCTTCATCTTACTTTCTGAATTCTGTTTCTTTTGTCAGTTGTATGTTTTTTTGGCCAGTGATAGGGTATCACAACTATAAAGTACATTTCCATTCCTGAATGACATTGGAGAAGTACTTCTGCAAACATGAAAACTCTTTCCAGATGTTGATTTTTGGCTAGCCATACATCTGAAAACCAGAATATATTTTATAAATTATAGTTGCACGGACCACCACTTTGTTCTCTATAGTACCCCACTGAAACTGTTTGAATACTTTGCTATTTTATTTATTCTCCATTGGACAAGAAAGAAGTCATTAAAAGGGAGTGGAGAAGGAGGGCAGTCAAGGCAGAAAATACTTGAAAGGGCTGAGATGACTGTACAGGACTTCACAGAACATGAGAAACATTAACAATCACAGTAACAGGGATTTCTAAAAATAGGTAAAGTTAAAAATGTCTCACTGCAATTACTATAAAAAATATGAACAGATCATATCGCTGATGGTATTGTTTTATTAGAATAACTAAACTTAAATTCAACAAAGTTCCAAAGTTTCATTAACAATGCAAATTCCAGTCAGGGAAGATTGCTTTTTTCCTCTGGAATCACCTGTAAAGGAATTTCCATTTCTGGTAATAGATCTACTTTACATGATCTTTTCTGCTTAACTTTTATCATAAGAGTCATTCAACCAAGTACAGTCCAGCCAAGACTATGTATTCAGCCTTATCACAAGAGCTCCTTTTCTGTCAGCTCCTATACAATTGGGTTTTTTATCATTCTCAAAGCTGCAACAACTATGGAAGCTATAATTTCTTTTTTATCTTGGAATATAATTTTTACAACAGCTGCTAGTTTAATGACAGGGCTATTTAGCTGGTAAAATTACCTATCGGAGAAATAACTTATGTTATCCTTTTGCAATAATTTTAATTTATTTCTAACTACCAGTCATTTTCTTGGTGAATGGAAGGTAGCCAAGGTCATCCCGTGTTTCATTCTGCCCATAAATCATTAGTTTGCAACTGTCTCCTGATTTTTATTGTTACCAACAATGGCTAAACTAATGGAAATAAACATTGGATTGTATCCCAGTGGCAGATGAGTTTTAGGGCAGGGCGTTCTGTACAGACAGCACTAATAGAATTGAGCGAAGTTATTGCTCCTGCATTAGACACGAATAAGCTTCTGGCTAAAATGTTCATTGATCTCTCAGAAACTATGTCAATCATACTCTGTTGCTAGACCATTAAAGGGAGGTACTATATGTTTCACTGCTAAGTCTGTCCCGTTTTGAGTCTTACATGCATGTTGTAAAACGTCAGATAGGATGGGTGGCAGGTTTTATAAAACCAGGCATGTAAACTGAGGTGTTACCTAGAGCTCTGGGTAGGTGTCTGTCATTTTACCTGCTTATAAATAATCACCTAATGCATTCTTTAAGCGAAGAAGTATACAGGTGTGCCCCATAGTTCTTTCTGGTTTGTTCCCTGCCAAAATATTGCTAAGTTTCTGCTACAAGAGGACATGTAACAAATTTTGAAAACACTAAGTTTAAATTTACCATCCATGAACATTCTCTTCATCCCTGACAACCTAGTTACTCGTTCATACATGTGATGGTCTGTATCTCCCTTTTTCTTGGTAAGAAGTGTATTTTCATATTAGCCAGGTATATTACACCTTTATTGCTGTTTTCAGCTCCCTCATGGGAGGGTGTAGCCAGGCTCTCCTCAGAGGTGCACAGTGACAGTACATGAGCAAAATTGTACAAAATGTGCAAAATTCCTATTAAATATAAGAACAAACATTTTTACCAGGAGAACGGCCAGGCACTGGAGCAGATTGCCGGGGAGGATGTGCAATATACAACATTGGAGATATTTGAAACTTGACAGGACAAGTTGCTTTTAGCAACCATGAGATACCCATGAGTAAGTCTTAACTTAAACAAATCAAAGCCGGTGTATAAGTTTGTATGCCTTTGCCCCCGCCCTCCCCAATGATATGCATAATATGCATCCTTCCTCACAGGCTGAAGGAAGGATGGTCTACCTGAAAATATGAAACATGGTTTTCTCAGTACAGCTCTCCTGAAGTACTCTGTATTAGAGAGGCCCATGTCTACAGAGAGCTACACCAGCTCCTACCGCAAATAGAAATTTCATGTGTTTAACTTGGCCCAGAATTTTTACTTAAAAAGATGGTTATATTTTATACCTTTTAATGATTTATTTAACCTGCCCTGGACTGCATGACATGCAGTCAGAGCAATCTCATTAGCTCTTTTACACATTAGAACTGCCCGAGGTCAGTGTTCAATATAATGTTCAATAGATATAAGCACCTACATTTGCTCATGCAGTCTTCTATTGAATTACCCCTGTAAGGAGCACCCACTTCTCTTAGACTTAATCTTTGTTTTCAGTGGGTTGCTTCTAGTGACCAAAACTGTATTCCAGCTTCTGCAATATCTTGGGATAATTTTTAACTAATAATTGGAAACAATAATTATCTGATCTCCTTTGCCTTTTGTGAGCAAAAATCTCTTGTTTCTTGTTTAACTTTTCCTAGGTATTTTAGTGAATGTCCCTTAATTTTCTTAAATCAATCCTTATGATAAATGGTGGGTTTCCATTCCACCCAGTCCCTTTTTGAACATGCTAGAGACAGAGACTTAGAGAGTTTGAGTTTGCATTTGGAAGCAGTATATTGGGTTGGGTTTTGGCTCTGTCTTACGCTCAATGTCAGTAACAGAGTCAATGGTTCTGTATCTCTCTGGAACACATATGGATCACTTTGCATCAGTAACAGTGAATATGGGAGTGAGACAAACATCATTATTACAATGAATACCCTCTTCTCTGTCAATAAAAAAATGACAGTTACAGACACAACAATATTTAATTCTAGCTTTCCCCTGTTTTAACGGCTAAATAGACTTCCAGGCAAACATGAATGGAACCTGGAAGCTGACCATCTGAGGTAATGGAAAAGTGGAAGGGAGAGCCTGTGTTAGCCAGCTGCAGCTGCGTGGTTTTGTAGGCAACATCAGTTTCTGCCGTTATCTTTCCGAACATCTCTGTATGCTATTATTCACCTTGCAGATGATGTTGAAGTCCAGAGCACTGTGCTGCTTTACTGTGCCTAGGAATTCAGTCCTCATATCTGCTCTTGACAGTCTCATTTCAGTTCTGGATTTTAGACCAGCTGAACTTGCTCAGTATTTAGAGCTGGAAATAATACAAGCATGCGGATTGTGTTTGCAGATAGCAATAAAAGAGGCTTTACATATCACTTTAAAAGTTGCAAGTCCTGCATATGCTTCTCATCCTCAAGCAGTGGATGAGGGAAGCGTTGCACAAGCCAAGATGTCAGGTCTAGGTTTCAGTTTCTGCTTGAATGTGACATTTGTGTGGTCTTCATAAGCAGGTGCTTCCTCTGCTGCTGCAGGCACAGGGCGTGTATTTCTGTCTTTCAAACGTAAGATGGCAGCAAAGCCCCTTCTCTTTTTGACATTACCAGTGGTAGTAGCTGTTCACCTGACTAACTGTGGAAATAATTTTCTCTGTGGATTCCAGTTTCTCATGCTGTCTGTGTGGTTGGGGTTCAATCAAGGTAGTAATTTTTCCCATATAAATAGGGAATAAAGAATTGTGTGGGCAAAGTGTAGTTGTCCAGCGTGGTGATCCCAGCAATGGTTGCAGACTGCTACTTGGTTCAGCATGGTAGGCCCAGTAGTTGATAGCATGTTGGCAGAGCTGTAGTAAACAATAAAATTTATGAACTCATCTGTTAAAAACTGGATGGTGACTGGACATGGAAATTTTAAAGATTGGCAGTAATCTGGATATTTGGAAGCTCTTGCTTTATCAATTGGAACATGTAAGTGGGCATCAGAAAGTCTGTCTCTTCCCCCATTTTTGCTATAGGTCCACTGTAGCAGGAAAGATCACCTAATGTGCTTTCTTTTTCACATCTGTAAAATGCAATGATTCCCTTCAAGCTTTTGATTGTTACAAGGTTCAGCCAATCTTTGTAAATACTTAAGCTGGTTAAATTGGGTGTGATACAGAAATACAATTGTTGAGTTGACTTTTTTGTAGTTTTATCTACTTGTGTTACAAAATACCTTTCAATTTTTTTCCTTCCTATGGAAAAAGAAATCATATCCTCCCTCTAGGCCAGGATTAAGCATTTTAGTGGCAATATTTCTTTTTCTGACACACAGGAATGTTTTTGAAGGATGAAATGTGAAATGTAGAAAACCAGTAATGATGTCTAATTCTTATTGCCTTTTAGTTTGAGTTAGGCAAACAGATATGGTTACGCCATTAATTTTTTTAAAAAAACTCCAGATTTTTTTTTTGCTTGTCATGTTTGAGTGCATTTCTTACTTTAAACCAAGCGAGTGTCTGAAAGAGTATCCCTCTCCCTTTAAATGAGAAATATAAGATATTTTGGGATTTCTTTAGTTTTTTTCAAGTCAAGGATAAAACCTGAAATTCTCTGTGTTGTAAAGTTGAAGTCTGGACAGTCCTTTCACAGCTGAATGACACATTCATACTGGCACCTCTGGTACAGCATGGGTGCCTTAAGCCTCAGGAAGCTTAGGGCTGGCTGGGAAAAGTTAGCACTAACAGTTTGCTACTTATTCCTACCTGATAGGTTAACACAAAACTCACCAGCTGGGATCTGCCATGGAGGCTTCATTGAAGGAATCAAGGAGCAAGGCTGTATTTTGACATTTGCTGATACTACCTGACTCCTCTGACTGCCACTGCTGGAGGGTCTTTGGTTAAGAGCAATCAGCATTTGATGCAGCCATCTGCCTGCAGCTGCCAGACCTCTGCCCATTGATTTCAAGACAGAGAAAATGCTGTGTGCTTTGTTAGATCCCTGTATTAGGTGGTTTGAATGTGATCTGGAAAGCTTAAGCTGCCCCTTTGCTCTCCAGATTTGAGGCTTGCAGTGTGCCTTGCAGTTATTTTAGTTCCTTCCCTTATGCTCTGGAAAGCAGATAGTGTCCAGATGTGGCAAACTGGACTCCCTTTTTCTTTCCTCTTATTTTTTTTCCTTCTAAAATCTGCAGAAACTCTGTCTTGTTTCCCCTCCAGTTGCTTACGCAGCTTGGAGGAACTGCTGGTGCTCTGCAGCGCGCCTGGGGTTTGCGCCGTGTCTGATGTGGACTGCAGTGGAACAAACTAGGTCTGCTGACAGATTCCAAAATCTGACAGCAAAGTAATTTGAGTCAGCATCTGAGAGGCAAGAGCCAGAACCAGATTCATTTAGCCTACATGCTGTTACACACCAGTTTTCAAGCACTGAGATGTTAATTCCATCTCTGTTGTAAATGTGGAGTGACGGGTGCAGTGTGGCTCGCTGTAGCATCATGCTTTCTGATGGCTTTTCAGGCCTTGAACTATGGGAGGCACAGCAAGCTAAATTTTAAATGCCTTAGCCTATTACTCGCCTCATTTGCTTTTCCCTCTCAGACTGTCTATAATTAGACCTGACTTGGTCACTGCTCTACTACTGATCTTAAAAAGAGTTTTAAAAAGAGAAACCCTCTGCCACACAGCCCTGTAGCTATGCTGGATGGCAGAGGGGAAGGACAGTGGGATCTTGTAGTGCCTATTTAAGGGTTTAAAGGGTCTCTGCAGCCTCTCCAGAAAAATAATTTTCCTTCTTGCATTGTGGAAGACCTATGGCTGTCAAACACAAGAGGAATGCGCTGTGTCCATCAGTCAGATTGTACCTGGTGGTTTCTGTCTTTTTGTCAGTGTCTGCTTTATAACACCAGCCACGAGGCAAATACCCCCCTGACTGCAAAAAGTCATTAACTGCCATGACTCATATATTTGAGGGGAGTGGCCAGAAAAATGGCAACCTTCCCCAGGGTTTTCTGCACACTGTTGAGTACAGAAGATTTTTAGCTGGAAGAGGATTGTGGTGTCCCTCCCCCTTGCCCAGTTAGTGGGGGAGGACCATTCTAGGTACTGCTTAGAGAACGTCCCTCCACGTAAATCCTCATTACAAAGTCTGGCAGATTAGGGATGATTGTCACAAACCTAAATCCTTAGATGCCTGTTAAAATGGTCTTCTATAAAGATAAAATTTGATTTGGCAGTTAGATCTGTTAAAAATTGTCCAAAATCACATCTTCAGGATGCAGACAAAATAGATAACCAGCTTGAGGCAGTCATTATTTTTAGATTATGTAAATGATGGTACAGCTCACATGGGCTCTGAGAGAGCATCAGCAACTTGGACTCGCATCCTGGCTCAATCATGTTGTATTTACTGTCACCAGTTTGTAGTGGTTTAGTGGTAAAATGAGTAATAGGTCCCCACATGTAGAATATAGACTTCTGGCCATGCTTACATGACATCAGTATGTGGTGGTGTTTTTTCCTCTAGTTTGAAATCAGGCAGCTGAGGGCCCACCTTGCTCAGCAGGATTTGGATCTGGCTGCAGAGAGAGAGGCTGCACTGCAGGTCCCACATGTACTGAACAAACAGAGCAGCAACAGGTACAAGGTGGTAGCAACTGAAGATTCGGATGATGAAGCCACTGAGAACATCACTGAGCTGCGACCTCCACGAGGTGAGTGCTGCCTTCATGCTGCTACCCACTGGTACAGCTGGTCCCTTACGTGGAGTTATGGAACCCGCAAAACACTTTCACTCTAACAGTGAATTGATTACTTTCCCTGGAGACTGCATTTTGCCATTTTTGCAAAGAGGCTGCATCTGCTTCAAAGTGGCAAGAGCTGTTATATTTGCAAACAGTTTCTGAACAGAGCCAATAAAGTGACTCAGGAAGAAAATTACTATGATGTACTTTCCCAGTGTCCTCATGATTGTATCCATCAAACACTAAAGATGCATCAGCCAAATCAGAATTGGCAAAATGATAATCACTCAGAGGTAGAAGCAGGGAAATTGAGAAGAACATCGAAAAATGGTTTCAGTCTTTGGCCACTTGCATTTCTGTGGTTTATAGAGGACCCATGCATCAGCTATGAAGCTTGCCTTGCCTAGAGGCTGTGTCTTCACCAGGTTGCTTAAAACTGCCAATGCTGGACAGTCCAGCTGTGCTTGGACAGGGCAGCTCTGGTGCCAGAAAGGGAGTGATGCAATGTATAAGTAGTTCCTGCTCAGATGTCGTAAGTGCCATGTGACTATGATGAAGAGCAGTCTGTCATCTGTGAGCTGTCTGTTGGGCAGGTGTGTGGTTCAGGGAAATATTAACAGTTATATTTACTGGCATCCATTTTTATCACACAAGTGCTGGACTAGAAGTATGTTTGGAAAAGACATAGTTCTTTTTCCTGTGATCCCCCAACCCTCACAATGGAGTGCAGAATGTGTCCTGATCTCAGTAACATTTAACATAACATTCCAGAGGAAGCAATGCTTTCTACGTTAGAGATATGTTAGTCTTCCTTGGACATCTTAGCATGAGTATTTTAGTAGATGAGCAATATGTGAATATTTCTGAATTAGAGGTTTGCATGGTATTTTTATTTTGGTCAAACTCCTTAGGATTCAAGGCCCAGAAGTACTTTAATCAAAAGTTTTAAAAGAAAAAGCTCACCAGACATTTTCAGATGATAATCCTTTCCGTTCTCTACACAGTAATGAAAGGATGTAGAAATTGTGTTTGTTTTTTCCTCTTTATAATATCTAAGAGCTAACCACAATTCAGACATTAATTATTCCTGATTTGAAATTGTATTTAAAAGCAGGCAGTTGAGCAGACTTCCCCCTAAAATGCATTTCCCCCTTTTTGGTAGGATTTCAGAGGTTTCCCCAGTGGATATGCTATAATTTATGCATGTGTTCCTTGAGGGTTACATTTGGAACTGAAGAGTGTTGTGCACATTATGAGGAGGTTTGTTGAAATTTTAGTGCTGTGGAGATTCATCTAAAAATTTTTCAGTCCAAGGTATTCGTTCCATCATCCAGGTTAACACAAGTACTCATTATTTGTTTCTCCCTGTAAAATGCTGGCCACACATGCAACAAAGTAGTCACACAGTCTTCAGGGTTGATTTCTACATTCAGTTAGGTTATGTGATTAGAGAAATTCATGTTTTTCACTGAAAAAAGACATTCAGCAAATAAGAAAACATGCATTGCTTTACATATTGGGTAAGGTGCAGTTATGTTATTTTTAAACATTCATACTGAGTATACAGAGTTAGTTTCTGATTCCCAGAAGTAATCTAAAAATACAGGAAGAAATATTTTTTTGTGCATTGTATCATGTATTACATACAAAGCCCTTGTAGATGCATTATTTTGAGCGCTTGTCCTTAGAACCTAAATTTGGGTGAGTCCATTTAAACAATTGTCCTGTATGTTGAATGAGGCAGGAGTTGGACAGAAAAATTTCCTTTGGTCTTACAGCAAGGGACACCCGTCCATGACAGTCTACCATCATGGTGGACTACCGACAAAGGGACCAAGTTAAGATTGCATGAGGAACCACATGCCCAGCAATAGCATTCAGTGCTTTAGTTCACAATCCAGGTAACAGTCAACTGAGGCAGAGGATTTTGCATGTAATTTCCTGGATTATTTTGCAAAGGAAAGAAGTAGTAAGTTACCAAGGCTGTGAATCCTGCACTAGCAATGTTGGCTTAGAGATAGCTTCTGTGTAAGCTACAGGACTTCAAAACCTCAGCTAACAGCTTGAGAAGGCAGTTACCTCTGGGGAACAAAGATCATGAGCCAGCCCTGCCTGATCTTTCTCCCTCCCCACCTCAACTAGGTCTTCTCCACCTCTCCCAGCACCAACTTGCACTCCCAGTAATATGCTGGCTGTTGCTACAGCAGCTTTCGCCATTATCACTTTGACACACTGCCAGCATTTTCTTCATCTACACCATGGCCTTTCTGACCAATACACATGTCAGCAAAATCTGAATGTGGTAGGTCAGATGGAAGAAGAGCATGTCTTCAGCTGAAGGTGCCTCCATTTGCACAGGGATACATCTGGTTGGTGTAGGATCTCCCTACCTGCTCAGGCACGTGAAATACTCCTGAGACCTGGCTCTGTGGAGCACAGACGACTAAGATGTTTCCTGTAGGTCATTTCTGTATCCTCCCGCTCCTCATATGCTGTGGTTAGACTGGCTGTGCTATCTTCAGGGCTTTCTACATCACTTGCTCTGCCGGGAAGGGTAAACCACCAGTGTTTTAAATCCTGACTTTTGGGTCAAGGGTTATGTTTTGCAAGTTGCCCTATGTCAGACTGCATTAGGAATTGTTTTGCATCCATTTTCTCTAAGCTGTGTTTTTCCTCCTTAAAGATTCCAGAGTGATGACTGCAGTTAATCATTCTGTGTGCCACATGGCATTTGTGAGCTTTGAAAAATATCTGCAGTTGCCTATTGCACTGACTAGTTGGAGGAGAAATGAGGGACCAAGTTGCTAACACTGTTAAGAGAAAAGCTACAGCTCCAAGCCACAATTCATCTGTTAGGCAAAACAGGCTCTGATGTGCTCTTCTCTTACGCTCTGGCAGAACATTAGCCCTACATATAACACCTGAGTGTAGGGTGTGGCATGGAATGCATGTGTTTGTGCCAAACTTGACTTTGTCAGCCTTCAAAAAAATCACTGTCTTCGGAGAGCCCTGAATTCTGCCAAACCAGCAAGCTTGAGTTGGCTAGAGAACATACTGCATGAGAAACCGGTATATTCCATCTCAAGCTAATCTCATTTCCCCCATCTATATTGAACAATGGAAACATTCAGTGCAGAATACTTTACCACAAAGGGGTTATGGAATAAAAAAGCATTCAGACTCATTTCCCTACCTGGGAGTTTTATGGGATAGTGCATAAGTTAAAGCTCCTCAGGGGCAGCTGTAGCTTGTATTCTGGTATTTACACTGGATTTTGTGCAACCATTTACTATAGTGTTCAGTAAAGTCAGTCAGGTAACCCCAGCATCACATGGTACATGCGGCACCTCAGGGAATTTGTGTAGAGACACACAGTGGCCTGCACCAGGAAAGTACCGTTATGTGCTGGATGATTTGGTAGCTTTCAGTATGTGTTTTCACCCAGCTTTTCTTTCTGCAGACCTCTCTCTCTTTTTATTTGAAGTGCCTTAATTGCTGGTATGAGACTGGGAGAGGCAGGAGCTCTAGTCAGATGGTCAACAGGCTCTGAAAGTGTCCCGTAACTCCACAGCTAATATCTCATGCCTCTTCTTGAAGGACCACTTCTTGAGACAGTGTGGCCATAAGCTGTTTGTAGCCTGGTCAGTCCTGTGCTAATCTCTGAATAATGAGCAGGTTGCTGCCTCACATGCTTCTGTCTCCCCAGAGTAGTTCACCAAGAGACCTCCTAAAATAGTAGGAATAACTCTCTGGAAAATGTATGGATATATGGTATTTTCTAATTAATTTGGCTAAGAAATAGGATTTTTGCCTTTAACTGGCTTTGAAGGGAGGCTTTATTTGTCTAGCCAAATAACTGATCTCCAGAGCAGACAAACATGAAGGCCACAACACAGGCTTCAGCATGCAAGTCCAGGGGTGCCATTATCAACACCAGGAAAGATGATGGACTCAAGAGAAGGGCAGGACTCTAGGAGCTATAAACCCAGGGTAAAGCTGTGACATTTGCTGCACTGCAAGCACTTAGCTTCTCTGCCTCAGTTTGTAAAGAGCTTAGGGTGAAAGCTGTTGCATGTGAATGCGTGGCAGGATCGCTAATGACTTTCAGGACCATTGTGGTCAGCCTTTCTCTCAGAGCAAGGGAAATATCCTAAGTGATGTCATCCCCTTTATTCTTCCCAGAGATGGTCACCGTTTGACATAATGGCAAATATTATCCTATCTGTTCATCTCTCAATCGTAAAGGAAGGTTTTTCTCTTGCTGAATTCTTACTTCGTACAGTCTGTAACTGGTCATGGTCAGAATAACATCTAATGTTTTCTGCTCCTGCACAAATCATTTTTAGCGTTTGGTATACAAAGTTCCAGGCTTCAGGGCATGCCAGGTTCACAGTGCCCCATATAGCCATTAATACTTCCTTCCAAAATTTATTATTCTTTAATCTCTCCCATAATATATGAATTACAGTCCCTAGTGGAAATTCCTCATTTTCCTGCATATATCATTTCAGTTTTTGAAATTCTACAGTACTGCCATAGTTTAAGATTAATATGCCACCCTTCTATTTCTTTGAGCAAGAACCGGATCTTAGCATTGCAGAAAGCTTATTTTAACTATTCTGAGTCAAATTTCCATTTTTGTGGGGTTAGCAGTAAGTCTTTTGCTTTGGGGGACTGCTGCAATTTATGATCATGCTTGGAGAAAAGTAAAGCTTGCTCTCCCCATAGGTACCCACTGTTTTGTAAGTGAAGAAAGTAGGATATTGGGAGGGGAACATGAAAAATGCTGGAGCTTGAGAGAGCTTCCCTTAAGATTATTCATAAGCTGTCTGAGAAGGCAAAGCAGGGCACTGGAAAGGATTTTGTCAGTTGTTCTTTGCAAGGCGGTCTGAGCTGATGGAACACTTTTAAACTCTAAGCCAGTTCCTTTGGTGATCATCTGTTAGTGCTTTAAGAGAGCCCTGTTACTTGCATAACAATAGATAAAAAATAGTTTATGGTTATTTTCAAATGTTGAAATGTATGTACTTTGAAGCCTACTCCTGGAAATGGTTATATCTTAAGCGCACTCCGCTTCCTGGTTAAATTCCATGTATCCATGCATGGGAGAGTGAGGATTTGGCTTTTCTGTAGGTGCCTCTTTCAGGCGTTGTGGTTTTCTGTGCACTGATCATCCAGGCAGGAATCAAAGGAATTAAACCTTAAGCAACGCTTACATAAATGTGTGTGTAGTTAATGAAGTTAGGCTCTTGAATTTCATATTCACCAAATGGTTGGGGTAGAAACTTTTCACTTCCAGAAGCGGTGAGCGTACAGTCACGTGAGTGAGGTTGAAGTTGTCTCCCATCATTAATGTGCAGAGGTGCAAAGACATTGCTGACAGGTAAAGGAACACAGAACTGGAATATTTTCCACTGTCCAAGCGTGCAGCCCCTTTCATAATAACCCTTTTCATAAACAGATCGTGCTCCATGTGACAGCAGTGATGTATTTTGCCCTCTGCCACCATTATAACACTGTTCCAGCATCTCACTTTTCTAAATGATTAGAAATATTTTCCTAATTCCCAGTCTACATTTATTCATTGCCAGTTTATAACAATTTGTTCTTGAAGCTTTTTGCTTAAATTATTCTTCTCTTTCCCTGGTGTTTACCCAGCAAATTATTGTTTTGTTGGTAGCCATATTCTTTCTCAACCTTTGTTTTTTTAGACTCAACAAATGTGTTGATTTTGCAGAGACAGACCCAAGTTCTCTGTGTTTGCTTCAGGCTGACTCTACTCAAAGCCACCAGCCATGCTGACACACAGATGTCTTGCATCTCAGCCATGCTCAACTCGGCGCACAGTGCTCTTGCAGCATGATCTGCTAGAGCAAGGGCCAAAGCCACCCAACTTGTTCTCAGTTAAGGATTTTGGTTTTCTGTCCCAGTTTTTCTGTTCCAGCAGTATCTGCTGATAATGGAGCCTGTTCCATATCCCAGGATTTCCTTCTACACAACAATTTCCATCTCAGGTTGATTTCTTACTTAGAACAAGGCTGGATCTGTTGTTCTGTTTTCTGTGCAAGCTAACTTTGACAGTTCCTCTCAAGGTGGATTATTCACAGGCTCAGGCATCCATCCAACCTCTGCAGGGACCAGATATCTGTGTGAATGCAACACTCATGTGAGTACTGCAGCTTGCACTAATGTGGCAATATGCCTTCATTCAAAAACCAGGCGAAGTCTCCTGGGAAGTGCCAGCTGGCTGTTTGTGTTTCGTCTTGGCCCAAACTTTCCATGTTGCTAGAGGGAGAAGGAGAGAGACCACCTAGGGCCAGCAAAGCAAAGGGGAAAAAACTTTGCTCAGGTTTGCACAAGACCAGAAAAGTGAACTAGACTAGTACAGCACACCCTAGGGAGTAAGCATATGCCTTAAGAAATGAATTTACAAGTGAGCAGTGAGCTATGGCTGAGAATTTGGTGAAGTTCAGATGGCCAAGG
Organism: Egretta garzetta; assembly: GCF_000687185.1. Classification (NCBI taxonomy): domain Eukaryota; kingdom Metazoa; phylum Chordata; class Aves; order Pelecaniformes; family Ardeidae; genus Egretta; species Egretta garzetta. Next base: position 3,562,507 of record NW_009260435.1, on the reverse strand, counting down.
TCAGACAGAACTGGGATGCCAGAGATTGCATAGAAATCTCCAGGGGCAAACTCCCTGGGAAGGTTACAGCTTCATTAGAGAATCTTCCCCTGTGGATTGCCAGTCTGCTCTCAGAAACACCTATAGATGTCCCTTTTTAGGTAGATTCTGTCTTCCTTTCTTACTGCCCTCCAGTGTCATACTAAAGCTTTGTTCTTTCCATGCAAAGTCAGGTTGTGGCAGAGTTATTGGCTAGTGTCAGAGCAGCTTAGCTGTCATCACTGTTCTCACTTCTAGAAGCATTTGAGGGCAATAACTTGATCTTGTAACTTGTGCCTTGAAAACCCTCCCTGCTCAGTGTATCTTTACAAGGGGGTTTTATTGCAAAGTGTATTATATCCTACCTTTCTTTCCCAAATGCTTCTAATTGGTACTTTAAGGAGAAGACACCACTGTCAGATAATAGCAGTGATGGAAATGAAAGATCTGCTTCTTTAGAAACTTCCTAGTAAAGACTGCTTTCTGCAGGAACATTGGGATAAGACATTACTCTACTCTAAGGACTCACATCCTCAGTGGGAGGCTACACAGCAGGAAAAATAACCTTCCAGTTCAGAAAATTCAGGTTTTGTACAGTTAATGGCAATAAAAATAGGAAGTGAAAGACTTTAATGATGAAATATTACAAAAGAAATCCCTTTTTAAGGCCTCTTATCTAAAAGATGTGCAAATGTTATTTATTGTATGCAGGGGTTTTGCAGACTCATTCGCTGAAGTCATTGATGAAACAATTAAAGGCCACCATTGAGGGATTATAGAACTAAAAGAGAGATCTGCATTGGGTGGAATGTCATGTATGTGTTTTACCAAATTTATTAGGTTTTTATAGGGCCAGGAGAGAGAGATCACTATGTTGTCTCTTGGGTCAGATGAGATTATATGGGACTGTACTCTAAATAGTTTATTACTCCCTGAATCATTTTAGCGTGTGTTCTGAATCTTGCAGATAGAGAATGGGCAGATAATTTGAAAACCTTCATCAGACAAAATCCAGTAGCTGTCAGACAGATCCTGACCAAGAACCACACACTTTTTCAATAACAGAGATTGGGGTAGCAGGCTAAGGGATGAGACTTATTTCCCCTTCTTGATTTGACTTTACTGCACTCGCAGGCTTGCAGAAGTGGTTGGTTACAGTGTCAGGGGAGGCTGTTTCGGTTTTATGAGCAACCTTCCAAACCAGACATTCCCTGCTGTCTAGTGAAAAGTCCCGATCCTGTTGGAGTCAGCCCTGCTGTCTAGTTGTGGTCCCACATTGCTCTGCTGCCTCACCTCTTACTTGCTGTCCTTCACTGGTAGGTGAAGCAAGTTCCAGGTGTCTCATTTTGTCAAGCTATTTTGGCAGTCATTCACACCCCACACTGCTTAGGCAAGTAATGCTTATGGACCACAGAGGAGAGCCTGTTTCTGCTCATTCCTTCTCTCAGCTGAATTCCTCCACAGCACTGCTGTGTACCTTACTGCTTCCCAGTGCTCTTGCTTTCCAGGGAAGATTGTAGAACCATCCTTGTTTGCTGCAGGTTGGGATGGGTTTTCAGGTGGGGAAGGTCTGCCTCACTCTTCCCATTCTACCTTCTCAGCTCACAACTATTGGATCTTAATCACCAGATTTGTCACCAGATTTCCTGGGGATAAAGACTCTCATTCATTACATGTAGACATGGCACTTAGGGGGAGGTGCTTTAGTGGTGGACTTGGCAGTGTTAGGTTTACGGTTGGGCTCAATGATCTCAAAGGTCTTTTCCAACCCAAATGATTCTGTTGATTCCTCCTGGTGCATCTAGGAAGAGGATCCCAATTGCCATCCACAGACATTTTCCTAAGGTTGCCATTTCCAGGGGAAATAAGAGGGAGACGCTTTTCCTTCCTGCTTACTGCCAGTTCCTTAATTTACTATAAATGGCATTTGGGCATTGCTATGGCTAAAGACTTTTAAATGGAAAGTTTCTCTTCTGGAAAAGGAAGTGCAGGTAACATTGCTGTGTATTTGAAGAGATGGGTTTATGTCTAGGAAAGGAGGAAAACTAAAAGTCTTCTGGATCCTGAAAATTCCAAGGTGCTGGAAATAACAAACTATTTCTTAAGACAACTCCCTTTCTGGAGCTGAAACTAAAATACACTGACAGCAGAAAAACACTATGTAGATTTTAAATAATAGAAGCGATCTGCTTCTTCTTCTATAGGCTGGTCTCCCCTACTTACTCGTACGAGCTGTACGAGCAGCTGCTGATGTGGTTGTACTCCTGATCCCGCCTGACTGCACGAACTGAGCAGTGGGGACTTCGTCTCGTTGCCAGCCACCATAAAGTACTCAAGCAGTCCCCATATGTCCTCTACGTAGCTGTCCGATCAGCTGCTGATGTGGTTGTACTCCTGATCCCGCCTGACTGCACGAACTGAGCAGTGGGGACTTCGTCTCGTTGCCAGCCACCATAAAGTACTCAAGCAGTGTTCCATAGTGTTGTGCACTACTGTAGTTTTTATTTGTGTATACATTTTATATGCACGAAGAGTTGCTTTCAGTTGTATATTTGTGGCATTTTTTTAAACTCCTTGCTTTCAGCAATGTAGAATATCATGAGAGATAACTGGAATTGTTTATAGCCTTTTATGTCCAAAGCAGCTGAGACTCCCATATGACTAAGACAAGTTTGTTAATTGTCGGTTTGCTTTAATGTAATCTGTGAGAAACTTAATCTGTTGTTGAAATATTTATTCTGCTGCTGTTAGTCCATTACTCTTTATTGGTTTTTATTCATAAGAAACTATTAAGGGTAAATATGTATATGTGTTTTGTATTTTACCTGCACATGTGTATGTATTTATACATGTATATTTTATTTATAGATAGATAAGCAATGAGAAACAATGACATTAGTAAGGCCATCACATAATAACATGGAAGTAGGCAGCGAGGCAGCTCTCCCGATCTTGTGTGCCGGTGGTCACACACACAGAGCCAGGACAATCTGGGATTCTCCTCACAGCTCAAAGGCATCTGAGCAACATTACAGGACTTCCTGTTCAGGTGTTTGGCATTGGCCTTTGCTGATATAAAGAGTGGTCTGTATCTATTCACTAAATTGGTTTGAAGCAACTGCTGGGTTTGAAAATAGTGCCCTGGTGCATTCTGTTAGTTGATAGACAGATGGCCAGGGCAGTAAATGTATGCCAATCCTAAGGAAGACTTGATCTGAGCATTGCCATAAGACATGAAAAGCAGATTAATAACTTTCCAAGTTGTTTTCTGTCTTCAGTGCAAAGTATCTTGGCGTTTGGGGCTGACTTTAATGAGAGCCAAAGGAAACGAGGGTGCCCCGGTCCCCGATTCGTTGCAGAGTGTGGCTGTGTGCTTGTGCCAGGTGATGAGGAGGGGTGGCTCCCACGTGCAGAACGTGCCCTCCTCCAGGCCAAACTGTAGTGCTGTTCTCATTTCTCTGCTTAGATTTAGCCTCTGTGTTAAATACGATGAAAGTTTATTCCCAGAAATACAGCTATGCAGGTGTTTTCTGACTGTAGCTGAAGGTTCCATGCCTGAACAAGAACCTGTATCTATACGGGCTGGCAGGTTTGGTGGCATTTAGGGTATAAATGATGCATGATTGAAATGAAGTGTATTTTAGTAGCAGATAGCTGAAAAGCCTTGCAATGTACTCCTAATTCAGCGGCATTGCCTTGAGCTGCTCCGAGGCCTCTGTTTTAAACTCAGACATTAGCACAAAGCACACCTCTGACTGCAGGCATTTAAAGATCAACAAGGGCCAAAAAAGCTTTTAAGATCCAATGAAACCAGGAAAACCACCATGTTGCCTTTCAGTGTCAGGTTAGATTGCCTTCTTATGACTGCAGCTATTTCAGGTACAGAGTGCTTAGTGGTTTGGGTCTTGTTGTGTGGAGAAAGTGTTCCCCAGAAAACATCTGTTTCTTTCACCTGCAAACCGCAATGTGCTGTGAAAAGGCAGGACTGTAGCCACAGAGACCCAGGGGGATGAAGGAAATCTGGCTCAAAGGGATGAGCGTGGTTTTCTGAAACATGGTATCAAAAAGAGCACTTAAAAGGAGAGAATGCTTTTAGAGTGCAGGATGCACTGCAAATTGGGCAGGTCAGGTTGCTTGTGAGCTTGAAATCCTTCCTGGATTGCTGATACTGTTTTCTTAGCAGCAGTGTTTGCATTCTGCTCAGAACTGCGACAAGAAGAGTTTGTTGTTTTCTTTTTCAGCAACTGCAAAACGTTCTGTGAGGTAACAGGAAATCCCGCTGTCACCTGCAGCATCTGAAGTCTGTATATGCAGCACAGCTGCTGCTTTCCCTTTTGTGGTCACGTCTTCATTCTTACCTTACCGTTACTGACGTTCAGGTGTAGCGCTCACGTATGCACTGCAAGGGGAGCGCTACACCATTGACTTGTAAAAACCTTCATAGTGTATTTTGAGCCAACAGAGAATGTAATGTTAATATTATGCTATATATTACACCTGTCTATGTAATATACAACAAAGTAACTCTCCTTATTCATTTGGAATGAAAAAGACATTATTTTACAAGTAGGGATTTAGACATTAAAACATCGTGGATTTACAAGTGCTAGAGAGCTGCCTTGCCTGGCTCCCTTTTCATTTCCAACAGCAACGCTTGTGCTGAGCTGGAGAGGCATTCCCACTTGTTTTGGTAAACTCGTTGTGTGGCTTTTATTGGCCACATCATCCAAGGTAGAACAGGGGAAGTTCTAGCCATCCTTCTGGAAACATGCTGGGTATTGTTTCCTCTTTTTTAAGTCAACTGCATCTCGCAGGAACAACTTAACACAAGAAGGGACGAGAGAGTGCAGAAACGCAGGGAAAGCCACTCAGGAGCAATGGCTCTGTCACTGCTGCTCAGCACGGCCACGGCATAGGCCTCAGGAGGGGGTTGCAAATGGGAATGAGGAGCAGCGTTGGGCCACGTGAAAAAAAAAAAAATTGAAAGAAGACAGAAGTATCCCTATAGGAGAGATCAAACCTGCCCACCCAGCGCAGCTGCTGGAGAACTCCTGGGCAGAATAAGGGGATGGCTGCAGGTTGGTAGGGAGCGGGGTGCTTGGGCTCACAGTGCAGAGGAGAGCCTTTCCCAGGGTGGAATTTCAACTATTTAATCGCATAAATGGTCTTCTAATGGCTGCCTCTTTGTTCTTTCAGAGGATGACATGAATAATTACATCAGTCGATACCGCAACGAGCCTAGCAGTGGTAAGTTTTGCTTGAAAATATAAATGTGAACTGCATTTCTGCATTGCACTGTGCTGTAAAGCAGGTGAGACTGAACAGTGATGTGGGTCCTTCCTGGAAATGAAACCCACCACGGCATCTCTTGGTTTGCTCCATGGAAGTTTGTACCAAAATAGTAATTCTCTAAAGGTTGCAGGGCTCCAG
>NW_009260435.1:3551682-3557003 GCF_000687185.1 Egretta garzetta | reverse complement strand
TGCTGAAGGCACTCAATAGTTTGGAGGTCTGGGAGAGGTTAATTCCCCTGGCTAGGCTGTCCAGGCTGCAGAGCAGCTCAAATGGACCCAAGAACGAACAGCGTGGGCAAATAAATGAAGAGGAAAGAAGCGGGGAGCTCGCCTAGCCCAGCGCCGCGCTTGGCAACCTTTGGGGAAGGTTCAACAGAGCGGCGAGAGGCCCCGGCGGCAGGCAGGGGCTGTGACCTGAGGTCAGGGGTCAAACAGGCGTCCCCTGGCAGGCACTGCATCCCGTCACGACCTGTTGTGTCCCATCATGCCCATCGTGCCCCCTGGCAGGCGTCCCGCAGGCTGGGCGCGGGCTGCCCGGCAGGGAGCTGCTGTTACAGGGAGGCGGCGGAGCAGGCAGCTCCTGGGGATGTCATCGTAAACAAGGCTGGGTGGATGGGGCTGTACACGCCCCTCCTAGTGTATATAAAATGTCAGATATATATTAAAAAAGTGTAGGTGTAATGTATTACATATGTATATGCCCATATGCACATGGGGACATACAAAGAAAGATGTGTGTGTCTGCATACACATGTATATAGAATATATGGAAGAGATTATGTGTGTGTGTACACGTATAATGTATTATATGCATATATCCTGTATATACATCCCTATATTTAGTATTTATACACACAGTGAAATATAGACATATATAAAAAGATTCGTGTATGTCTATATACATATTATATACATGTGTATCTGTATGTGTATGCATGTAAATTTATAATGCGTTATAGATGTATATCCCCACACACAAACTCAGATACACATATATAAAAAGACGTAAGTAAAAAATAGATGTTTGTACATATATGTGTATGATGTATCATATATCTATCTCCAAACATACATACAATCCCAAAAATATGTATGAGATTTATATGCATATAAAGGTATGTCTGTGACTACATATACATCTATATAAAGATGTATGTATGTCTGTCTTTATATAAAGGTGTGTAAGAGGCTGTGGCTGTGTATATACATAGTTTATCTAACTACATAGATATATAAAAGTATATAATGATATATGTAAAGGGGTGGGGGGTGAGAGAGGAGATGAGATGGTCTCTGAATATATGTGTGTATATTATAGACATAAAAAAAGTATGTATAATGTGTTACCATACCATATATATATATACACACACAATATATACATTATACAGTTGTATACGTAACATAAGAATAAATAAAATTGTGTGTAAGTGTATGGTTGTAAATATATATATATGTATGTGTATTACGTATTATAACCCTGGAGATGTGTCCCTACATTGATACATTTATATATTAAGATATGTGCATATGAATATATGTCTACATATGTTTCTATATATGTAAAGATCTGTACAGGTGTTTGTGATTGTGTATACACATTATATTTTATATGCATTAAATATAAAATAGGAATGTGTGTGCATATGTAGATATAATGCATTACATATCTATATCCATATATATACACATGGGTGTATATATTCATATATAAAGGTATGTCTCTGTGTGTACATATGTAAGTATATAAAGATATATAAAGGGGTGCGTGTATGTGTGCATAACGGCATATACATCAGTATGTTATATGTAATAAATATATATTAAAAGGTGTCTGTGTATATACTTAGAGATTTTATATATGTATTCTGTCATATGCTTAAAAGATATATGGGTGTGTCCACATATACAGGTATAATGCATTGTATATGTCTATCCCCGTATATATGCATGAGGATATATAAATACATATTTATAGATAGATATAGGTATGAGAGAAACTGTGTATATACATATTATATTTATTATGTGATATATACAAAAAGTGTGTGACTGTGTATGTAATATAAATTATGTTACATAAAAAGTGACTGTATATACTTGTACTTTTAATATGTATATTTATTACATATAGTATGGCTATATCTGTTTCTGTGTATCATGGATATGTATAATGTATTATATATCTATATCCCTATATGTATAAATTCCCCATATATATATATATACACACATACGCACACAGGAAAACAAAAAATAGGTAGGTGTGTATGTATACATGTGTGAGATTGTATGTGTATATTTTATTTTTAAAAAATTCTATATATTTTTAAAGGATATGTGCAAGACTGTATATCTTTTAAATCTGTATTATGTATAATTGGTACTATATGTATTTTTAATATAGAAACTATATACATGTACATCATGTTTTAGATATATCCCTATACATCCCTGTATATACGTGTGTGTATGCAGATATATAGAGACGTATAAAGAAGTGTGTAGCTACATAGGTATTTTATTTATGTATAAATATATATAAAGATAGATAGATATACATGTGGGTGGGTGGGTGAGAGCCTGTGTATATGCACATATAGTTCACATTAGAAAATACATGAATGTATATATACACATATATATTATATGTAATATAAATAAATGTATATATAAAGATATGTGTATATAAAATCTAATGTCTGTGAGCCTGTGTGTCTATACACACACAAATTATATGTATCAAAAAAATGTATGTATGTGCATACACATATTGGTATACAGTATAATCTTTATTTGTGTATATCCCTCTGTATACATCCCCATTATATACATGGCTATATATAAAGATGTAGGAATTCTATACATAGGTATATTAATTGTTTAAAAAGATGAAAAAGGAGGGGGGAGGCATAAGTGACCGTGTATATAAATATATACATGTAATTTTGTGTGTGTTCACATATAATGTATTATAAATATACATCCCTATATATACACACAGTGAGAGAAATATATAAATGTAAGCATTATAAATACATTATGTACTATATATGGGGCAGATGATAGATACACATACATTCCCCACATCTATATGGATACATCTATATATAAAGATTATGTGTATGTAAAATGGTTGGGGGGGGGACAGACTGTGTATATACACATATAGAGTTATATGGTATTATTTATAGATGTACAACCCTCTATATATGTCCCCATAATATACATGGGAGATATGTTAAAAAGTGCACGTATAAATATCTAATTTTATATGTGTAACAGGTATTACATATAAAATGGATGTGTGTGCGTGCTCAAATATAGGTATAATATATTCTATATGTATATCCCTATATATGTACATACACAGTGAGAAATATATATTTGAAGGTAAGTATACACATACGAGAAAGTGTGTCTATTCTAGTTAAAGCTAATTCTATGTATGTATTTAAAGGGGGGACTAGCTATATGTTCTATGTATCAAGTGTCTGCATGTATGCATGTATACTGTATTATACGTGGGGCTTCTTATACACCCCCATCTATATGGATAATATAAATTATGTGTATATAAAATATGTGAGAGACTGTATAGGTACATATAGCGTACAGAATGTGTGCACACAAACATACATGGGTATATGGTAGTATTTATTTATAGAGGTATAGCCCTCTATTCATCCCCATTATACACATGGGGATGTATAGAAAGATGTGTGCAGGTGTGTGTAGAGGGAGCACTATATAGGGAGTGTGCTCATGTATAGCTATACTGATTTTTTTAATATATCTCTCCATTAAAATATGTACACATACAGAGAAATATATGCATATAGAGATATATATATATGGGGGGTTGTATTTGGTGTACTGGTAATTGTATATATTTAAAGGGGGCACTATATAGTATGTGTATTTTTAAAATGTACATACATAGGTATAATGTATTCTATCTGGGGCTCATATATACACACACATACATTCCCCATATCTATATGGCTAAAGCTATATATAAAGATGTGTATCTAAAGTGGGGGAGGGGGAATATGAAAGCAATATATGCCTGTGCATTTTATAGACTATGTGTGTCTGTCTGCATATGCGCATATATATATACACACACACACACAGGTAGGGATCTGGTATTATTTATAGCTGTATATCCAGCCTCCTTATGTAAATATGGAGATGTATAAAAGGGTGTGTCTGTCTATACACATGTATATAATTTAAAAGCTGTATAATGGAGGGTGTTCATGTGTAGGTAGGTAGTATGTATATATGCACATAGATATACATATATATAAAACAGGAGGGTGGTGTGTGCATTCTGTTTTAATAGTAGATACTTACAGGCACTTAAAGTGGGGACTATGAAGTGTATGCATCAACTAACTGGCTATGTGTACATCTATAGGTGTAATTTATACATTTATATGTTCCTTATACACACGCATATTCCCTATATGAATAGATCTATATAAAGAATAGGTGTGTGCATACACATATATATGTAGGTATACAGTATTATTTATAGCTGTGTGTTTCTCACACATTCCCATTATATACAAAAGCAATATATAACTAAAGAGGGGGCGTTAATGTATAAGTATAATGTATTATATATGTATATTCCTCCCTCTATAGCCATTCCCCATCTATTAAAAATATATACATACATATATATGTGTGTATGAGGGGGTGAGAGTCTATTTGTGTTAGTGCCTGATTCCCTGTGCTGGTCAGTAACTGCATGTAAGGGCAGGCTGCGTAGTGTGGGGGCTGTCTGGGTGTCTCTCTCAATGTCTTTGTGTATACAGAGAGGTATAACATGTTATATAGGCCATTCCATACATATACACACACACACATTTCCCCAGGTCTGTATGTATAACATTATATAAAGATTATGTGTGTGCATACATATACACACACAAATACACACACATAACACATGTATGTGTACACATATATAGATGTACCCATTATATACATGGATATATAAAAGATGTATGTTTCTAGACATAGGGATATATATCTTTTTAAAGCTATATAAACAAAAGATTTGGGGGCATGCAGAGATGTGGTCATGTATAGATAGATTGTATGTATACCACTTTATATACATTCTTTCCACAGAGAAAATATACTATGTTTATATATACAGGGTAAATGTAAAGTTAAATATGTAATTATAGGTATGTGTGTATATACACACACCCATTTTATTGCATACGTACACATATGTATGGTATTATTTACATACGTATACGCCCATTTTATATGTAAAGATGTACGTATCTATACACATGCATATATGCCTCTCTGTTCCCTGCAGACAGCAGTGTCCCCGAGGCAGCCATCTGCATGGTCACCACCGCCGCCATCGATGTCCATCGCCCCAATGTCTCCTCCGACCTCTTCACGGTGGAGGTGCCGCTGCGCCTGGGCAGCACCGGGACGTCCGCCAGCATCACCTCAGGCAGCGCCTCGCGCTCAACCGG
>NW_009260435.1:3550691-3551378 GCF_000687185.1 Egretta garzetta | reverse complement strand
TGGAGGCAACCCCTGGCATCTCCTGCAGCAGCCACCAGCCTGGGCCAGCCACGCCAGCATTGTCTCTGCCCACCAGTGCCCGGGACACATGACAGACCTGCTCTGCCTCCAGCATTGGGACCTACTGTGTCCTCTGGGGCACAATGGACCCTCCAGCAGTCTTAGGCCAACATGGCCCCACAGTGCCTGGAGGGACACTTGGACTATGGACCTGTCCTGCCACCAGCCTGATGGTGCCCAGGAGCATCACTGACCTTCCACCAGTCCAGAGCCAGCACAGACCTGCAGTGCCCAGGGGCAGGACAGAGCTGCTGGACAGCTTGGGCCCAGGGGCTGGGAGGGGAGCGGGGATGGGAATAAACACCGACAAACACATGCTGCCTCCTGCCTCGTATCCCTCATTCATTCCCCTTCCCCCCTTCCTTCCTTCTCTTATCTGCCTTCCTTTCTTCCCCCCCCCCACCACTCTGTGTGCCATCCCATTGTCCACCAAAAAAACCCCCAACACCACAGTGACCTCCACCTCTTTCCAGTATAATCCTTTATTTGCCCTTTCCACACCCCAGCTGCAGTGCAGGGTCCATCACCATCGCTCACTTCTTCTTCAGGAGCTCTGTCATCTCCGGCACTGCCTGCAAACACCAGTGCCAGGGTAGCACGTGCTCTCTGTGCTCCCTCTGACCCCCC
>NW_009260435.1:3548326-3550655 GCF_000687185.1 Egretta garzetta | reverse complement strand
TGAATAAAGCCTCTTAATTATTTAAGAGCGCTACATTTCCATTAGGTGGAAATAATGCATTCGTACAAAATTTATTAAGGAAATTGTCTACATGGTGTTTCTTCAGAATGTGACTTTGTCTCTGGCTTACGAAAAGGCCTGTGCTCACCGCGGAGCCAGCGGGCATTAGTTCAGGAATGGCATTAAGTGCTGGCAGCGCTTCTGCCCACGCCTCTCCGCAGAGCCACTGCACGCTCCTGCCAGTCACACGTGCGGACATGCACACAGGCGGCTCGCACAGGCGAGCTGTAGGCACTTGGACACGGGCTGGCTCCCAGCTCAGCCTTCCCAGAGAGAGCTGTGAGTGCCTCATGGCCATCAGCAAGGCAGCAAGCCCAGGCAAAAACAAGACCAACTCCTGCCAACGCCATACTTGATGAAGCTTAAAAAAAATACACCTGAGCACCTATGTGCAGTTACTGCTCAGAACAGTTCATATTCAGGAACTACAAGAGGCAGGGTGGCTGTGACACCCACAACGCACAGGATAGCTTCTACTTGCAGGGATTGGATTTTGAGCATGAACAGAACGAAAGCCTAAAGCAAATTCTTTAACAAAACAACTCCAAGCAAACACCACCCTCACACAGACAGCTTTAACACTCCTTAGAGTGTATGACCTAAGCTGTCGTCACGTCTCCGAAACAGTTACCCCACGCCTCTCCAAGTTTAGCCTTACCTGAAATAAGTCTGCCACCAGGCCGAAGTCTGCCACTTGGAAAATGGGAGCTTCTGGGTCCTTGTTAATAGCAACAATGGTCTGGCAAGCAACAGTAAAGCACCATGTGAAAAATACATACACACACACACATATATAGATAGATTAACATCTAGGGCGAGATGACAGTGACAGGCCCTATCTAGGAAACACAGGCTAAATTCTCTCCAAGCCCCTAGCAGCATTTAACAAATATTTTTTCCCCTTCCACCTCAAAACCAAGCAAACAAAACCAAACACACACCCCTAAAACTCCCTTCCCTGCTCATCGCGTACATCGGAGCTGTCCTTCTCTGTTGAAAAGACTATTAATTACTACAAAAGCTCATCCGCAAGATCTAAGCCATAGCATTACACGAGGTAGTATTTAAACCAAGTACAACACAGCCATGCCTAAAGGCCTCCTTACTTCCTGTGGGACATAGCATTTAGTTCGTCACACAGTAGGAACACACATGATTGCAATCCCAACACCATAGCCCAGGAAGTGTCCCGTCTTGGTTTAAACTCTGCTACACAGGTAAATAGTTCTGTAAATGTCTGTGACAGCGTCCAGCAAAACAAGCGGGGGTGTCCACCATCAAAATCTACAACAGGACAGGGAGCACACCATGAAGGACAGAAAAAAAAAAAAAAAAAAAAAAAAAAAGACGACAACAGCTCCTAAAAGGAGCCTTATACCAAGCAGGGGTCCAAACCAGAGCACGCCAACCCTGCCTTTCCAGCTAAATGCTGCCAGTGTGAACAGTGATTCGAGGCAACAAGATGCCTGGGGACAGAGTTATGTCATGCGCTTACCTGCCACCCCCTGGCAGCCACTGGTCACATCTCTTTCTTTTGCTCCCTCCACTGAATGTACTTGTCCAACAAAACTAAGGGCTCGGTAGCATGGGCCTAGTGGCAGTAACTCAAAGGTACAAGCTTGCAAACCCTGTGGTTTTAGGCCCACAGAAATACTTTTTTCTTCACGGATCATTTGTATCCTGTAAGGACCATGTCACAGGCAAGAAGGAAGTACCCACAGCAGAATGCTGCTCCTGCCCTCTTGCCAGCTCATACGCTAAGACCTGCGAGTACTCCCAGTAACTCTTCCTTTGAAATACCTTTCCCAAAGTTTTCTTGTTTTTATTTCAGTTGCCCCATTTGCAAATGCAAGCCTCCACCAACGATTCTACAGCGCAGGAAGCAAAATCCAGGCTGTGATACCCAAGGATATCAGCTCAGTAAAGACTTTCTCTAACTATGCTCTGAGACCCTACTGTGCTTCGCAGAACTGTTCACAGGGGCACGAGGCCACGGGGGCCAAGGCTGAGGGCCGGCCGAGGCCAGCAGGTGGTGACACCTCAGGGGCTGCCAGCTCTGTCATCACAAAAATCATCAGCACCAGTTGCTTGCAAAACTGTCTTAAGTTTAGTTTGCCAGCCTAGTCCTTCCCCTGTCTCCATTAGCAGAAATAACTTTTTAGGAAGATCTGGTTCTCTACCTCATCGCTACATCAGACTTGCCATGGTAAGAAGCAAAACCATCACTTTGCTCACAACAGAACTTTGCAAGTTACATCTCTTAGAGAAA
>NW_009260435.1:3524673-3548235 GCF_000687185.1 Egretta garzetta | reverse complement strand
AAAAAAAAAAAAAAAAAAAAAAAGATACTGTATCTACCTCACAAGGGAATTAAACATAAGGAAAGAAAGCAACGACAATTCTCCAGGTCTCCTCAAAAGCTGCATTTTCTACCTTGCTGTAAAAGGACAAATAAATTATACATTTCACTTGGTAGAAAGCAACTGACTACTTTGGAGAATGTGTCCTGAAGTGTACAGATTCACAATGCCAGATAACTCACAGAGCTGAGGGAAGATGGGGGACGCTCCAGAGAGTTCCCACGGTTGCATTGTTCTTTATGTTTGTAAAAATTGGGTCTTTTCAGTAACTACAACACCTCTATGCTTCGGCTTGAAGGAAAAGTAGAGCACATTTTGAACACAAATAAGTAAAGCTGAATTTTACAACAGACACATTTGTTTTCACTAGAAAAACTCCGCTATAAGGGAGAAATGAAACTCTTCAGTATACATCTCATATCGACAAATGTGCTTATTTCCCATTAAAGAGCATCTCAAAATACCAAACATGGCACCGGAAAAGCCAAAAAAGCCGAGGTTTTGCTGTGACAGTACAGGACAACATTGCTGCTCAATATTCTTATATCGGAGGAAGTTCTGGCACTGAAGTAACAGGTTCCCAGTATTGCTGGCAATCTTAACTGAGCTAAGGCAGGAGATAAATACAAACAGGGTCAGATCAAGTTTTAAGCAGCTTTAAATACCTACCATGGCTGATACTAATCCCACCCACCCATCTTCTCCCTCACCCGAAAGCACAGTTGGAGACCAAACACCTCAAAACAAAGACACCGTGGCCCGTCAGCTACTAGCAGAGTCGAGAGGGAGCCGAAGACAACCGTGATAGTACCGCATCAGTGCTGCTCTCGTGGGCCGTCCCGCTGCCTGACTGTCCCTGTTGTCTCCCTGTTGCTGCACCGCGAGAAGAGACTATGGCGACGCAGTTCCACTAACACCCGTGAGAATACACTGCTACAGCATATCCACGTTTCTCAACAGGGACCTTCATCGCTGCCCATCATTCACCCTTAATTTCTAATTTTGGCCACTTTTTCTCCACTATGTTGACTAATGCTAACACCACTTGAGCCCCCCTTTTTAGAAACCCCAAAAAGGGTGCTGTATCCCAAATCCAGCTGACATGGTTTTCCTCCCAAAATAAATAATACGTGCAAAAAGAACTAAATCGTAAGAAAGCACAGATTGTCCTACCCCAGAGGCCGCCTTGTGAGCACAGTTACCGGTCACATAAGCTCACTAGCCTGACACTGGCTAAACACAAGGATCTGCCTGTAAAGTTTTGCAAACCTTTTCCTCAGTTTGATAAGGTATGCAGAATTTTGGGTTTGGTTTCTGCCAGAAAGCGTAAGTTTGTTCCCTGGAAATAGAAAAAAATACATATATCCTTTTTCTAAAATCACTCGTGGGGACGGAGGACAACCGCCAGGTTTTGATGTACGGCATTTGATAGTGTGATTCAGCAGGTAACACTGTTCCTCTTTCCAAACACTGCACTGTGGACCAAACTGGCAATGCCAATTTTGGATTATTTGCTTTGGCAACTAATGAGTTAAACCTTTTGAAGTTTTACTGCCGTTTTATAATAGGTTTCCATTTGAATGGCTAAATGCAGGAATGTCAGAAACATCTTTTACTTTATGGAATAGTAAGTTCGCAATTCAAATTGCACATTGTTATGCATGAATTAATGTCATACTCTGAGATAAATGCAAATGGAGCTATTGTATAGAATTCAGGCATATGTGGGGTTTTTTAATAATAAACAAAGTCAATTAACTGCTTCTACTTACCACTTTGGGTTGTAGTGCAATGGTTTTTCTACTGCGTTAGATGTTTTGCCACAGCATCTGTTTTTGGCAAGGCTTAGAGGGCTAGCATGTTTTAAAGAAGCAGTCAAACTGGCAATTTTAACATTAAAAAAAATTGGAAAACTGGCTAAAGTATTGATGTAAAAAACAAGGAAGTCATCTCATTTCCTTCCTCAAAAATCTGTTTGAGCACGTCCATCTCTATATACCTTACTGTCTTTCATCCCAGCCAAGTGTTGGATTGCTCCGGATATTCCCACGGCAATATAAAGTTCCTAGAAGAAAACAAAAATGAGACATTTTTGGTACCCACAACATAGTTTCAGTAAGCTCTCACAAACCTTACTCAAAAATCAATTACATGCAGTAGTTTTTACATTACAGTAGTTTTCAATATTAAAGGCAGCTGGTGATTGGTTCCCTTCCCCTCTTGGGGATGCAACGTAACTGTAAAAGGAGAATCCCAAAGGAGCATCTGGCAGAGACAGATGAGGGGGGGAAACAAAACAAAACAAAACCCAAAAAAACAAAAGAACAAACAAACAAAAAAAGAAAACCTGCAAGTGGATAATGCAGTTGACTGAAGAGAAAACCTAGGCTTTTTTGTATAAAGTCTCTAGGACACTTTAAATAACACAGAATGCACAAAGTTGAAATTCAGGAACCTTTAAAAAATTTCATACATGGCAGGATAAAACATTTCAGATACTGATGTGGGCTGGTGTGCTATACACTTGTAGCAATAGGTTCTCGTATTTACCCCCACCCTCAATGTTCATATGCCCTAACACTTTTCTTCTCCCATTCACTATTGACTCCTACACAGGATGAGTAAAGAAGTGCTGCCCAGGGAGGAACCAACACACAGCAGATCTTTACACTTTGGGGCTCCCAATCCAGCATCTCCGAAGAGACATACATTCAAAATAGATGAAAAGCTACAGGCAAACAGATCTGCATCGACAGTTTTAATTCACAGCAGAAAAGTATTTTTCTCCCTCGGGCTGAAAGTCATGCAGACTACAACCTATCCAAAAGCAAGTACGTTTTCAGCTCTGTGACAGTTTTCCCACCACCACAAGTCCAAGTAGCAGTAGTACTCTTCAGCCACCTAATTTTACAGAAGAAAGCCAAAGAAAGCACTTTTCACCAACTCATTCAACTGAGAGGAAACTGTAACACACCAAACTAGTTAGGGGATCATCTGTCAAAACCAATTAAAAGGTGGTATTTATGCATGCTTAGAAAAGACGAAACCTCGAATACTAATGGAACTTCTTTCTTAAAAACACCAAAGTTAGTCCATATTTAAGAACATACAAATCTAATTAAAGAAATTATTTTGGGGGCCAGGGAGGGTAAGAGGGTCAAAGAATCCCATCCCTGTGCAACTGAAGGCGTGCATTACAGTTAAGTGGCTTTTAACACGACAGAACAAAGCACAGCTGCGGAACAGGCACAGACCTACGGAAGAGGCCGGCAAATGAAGGTGTTCAAATACAGAGACCATGCAGACTGCTTTTTCCATACAGGCCTGATAGTCATTGTATCAGCTGAAGAAAAAAAGATGATTGCTTTCTGATGTTTCTACAGCTACAGATTTCACCTATTACATTGTTTTCTTAAATAGGAATTTATGAAGGCTTTCTACACAAGCTATCTCCTGTAAAAATTGAAGGGGAGGGAAAACAGAGCAGGAACAAAGTATTTCCTATTAAAAAGGCTTGCTTTGGCATTGAAACACAGAATCTAGCCTATGTATTTCCACAAAAACACACAGCTGTTGAAGACACTCAGGAATTTCTTAGCCTCAATAGCTTTTTACTGGGTAGATTACTATTGGAGGTCAATCCATTTTAACCGCAGCTGCAATGTAATAGAATACGTCCATTTAAAACTCACAGTAAGAATGCAATATTTTAATTATATCAAATAAAAGAACAGATGTTACAGGAGAAATTATTCTAACATCACATAGTCTTTAATACAAGCTCTTTTTAAAAAACACATTACTGTAATTTGATTCTTTTTAGAGCAATTCATTAAGTGCCAGTCATCTAGACTACCAGGTACTCTTACCAGTCTGTTTAACATTGTGAAGTTCAGTCTTTGGAAAGATTCCAGCTCACCAGGAGCCAGATGCCTATGTATATATTCTATTAAAATATCTAGGAAAGACAAGGATGTTCATTAAAAGGACATTTGTAAATCACCAGGCTTGTCTAAAAAGCCTTTCAGGGCTCTGAGCAACCTGATCTAGTTAGCAGTGTCCCTGCTCACGGCAGGGGGGTTGGACTAGATGACCTCTAGGGGTCCCTTCCAACCCAAAACATTCTATGATTCTATGAAAGAACCCATAGGACAGCATGTTTCTTATCAATAGTTCCATACTGTAAAATAAGATTTGACTACTTAAGACTTAGTTTAAATCTATTCTACAATTTAGCAGGAGGGAAACAAGGGACCCATAAGGTCTGAAAGACCTTCAACAGGTCATGCAGAGAGGTCATAAGAGACTCAGAAATTCAGATCTCTAAGTTATTCTCAGGGTAATACCCTTGTTTTGATGTCTTCCCTGAAAACATTAACTTCTATCTTGCCTTTTGCTGAGCCCTATCACTTCTACTGTGTTAGCGTTCAAAGTCCCAAGTCAGGACAGTAGCCCCAACCACTATGAAGCGAGGGAGGAAAATGGAAAGCTGATCGGTACCGCAGAGCAGCGTCGCTTCCAACTGTGTTATGCGACATGCCTGCCATCACAGCAGAGAACACATTAAGGTCTGGAAGGAGATCTCAGTTCTTCAGAGCTCAGGAGACCCATGCCAAGGCACAAAACGGCATGAATCAGAGTCTGGACTGCACCTCTCAGGTGCCAACAAAGATGGCTTTACACCAACTTCAAGTTCCTACCTTTCAGATCCCTGGAAGCTGCTCTAATTACTGCTGTCAGGTGGCTGATCCACAGCCTACAATTACAGGCACTTAAGTCAAAGTCCAGAACATGGAGTAGCATTTATCAACTCCCTGGTGCTTGTGCACAGGCAGGTTTTCACTGAAGGGCTGCTGCCGGCACTGTGCCATGTGAGAATGGCGTAACAAAACAGCACACAGATTCTGTACCAAGGGGCTCGCTGCACTGTCCCGACACAAATGAAGTCCCCAAAGCAATTAAAGAAAGTGAAAGTTTTGGTGGCATGGCATCACATCAGACAACTGGCCTGCCTCACAGTAACTTAATTTCACACAGGAAATAATTACTGTACATATTTCACAGCCACGCCACAAATCTTTATTTTTTTATGAAGTGGATAGCGGATGTCAGCACAGGGGAAGGGACACTGAAGGAGAGACCTAAGGAGCACCACGGAGGAAACACACAGCACAGGAAGCTGAATGGACTAAACAGCCTAGGAGCATACGAAGCCAAGGACAGGGAGGCACAATCAGGAAGTACATAAATTGAAGATGTGCTATTGCAGAAAGGGCTCGGTATGTCAATAATGGGAACACGTGAAGGTGGGAGCATCAGCACGTAACATACACAACAAGGCTTCTCACAGGGGCTACAGCAGTAGCCAAAGCTGATTCTGCCACTAAATTGGCACAAAGGCCAAGAGTGTTTTAATTTGCCCTGCCACAAAATATCCCTCAAGAATCTAGTGGGAGCCAAGACCCCAACTGAGACCTCAAAGTTTGTAAGCACAGATTTGCATCACAACCACCTTAAAAAGAAACAAAACTCCAGTTCCCAAATTTATCCTATTCAAAGGCAAGATAAGAAATCAAGAATCCAACTTCTCATTTGCTATTTGAAGTATTAATCTAGCCTTGTATTGTTTTTTTGAGAAACATGACCTTGGTATGTCTTATATAGAGAGTCATTGTATGCTAATCATTAAAACTAAAAAATCCCCCTTAGTCATCCCCTAAACTCCTATTTCTGCTTTAAATGTACCCAACTTACATAGTAGCATCTACAGCAAATCCATGAGACTTCACGTGCACAGATTTGCACAACTGGCTCCAGAATCCATATAGCCAGTTACATGCTGTTTGGATAAATGTCACAAGGGTGCTATATGTGGATGATTCTAATTACCAATATACCAATGCAGTTATTTTCCTGTGCATACTGACTCTTCCAATTATTTACAGAATAATTTGTGACATATAATATTACTGCATTTTTACTCTGAGAATATTTTAAAATGCCTTAGGCTGCCTTGGGGCAGTTAAGGTACATTTGCTTAAGAGAACCACAAGAATTTTTAGTTGCAACTTACTGTGACTTTGAATGCTGCTATAAGAAACTACTGCATCCACAGGTGCAACACAAGATGAGGTAGTTACTTTGCAAGCATGCCGTCAGCTGCTATTGATTTTTATGCCAATTTTTGAATTACGCTGAAAACCTTCAGTGTACATCAATTTATCATCCTATCAGTGGCATGCTTTTAAACAGGCTAGTTTAATAAACTCCTTTGGCACACATACTCATTTTAAAGGCAGCTCAAATATTTTATTTTCTTTGCAAGAGTGAAAGGACAATGAAATTAGAAAGAAATCTTTGTAATGAAAATTGCTTCATACAAGAGGTTCCTTGCAATTACAAGCTATTATCCCAATAAAATACTTTCTGGCCTGACATGAGTTCATACACATTACACTGTATATCAAACAATTATCCAGCATGTAGTACTTTGATGCAGCTGAATACGTTCCATTCAAGAAGCACACATTACTAAACTATATCCCAACTACAGTTTCTTTTTCACTTTAAGAACCTTTGATCTGCCAAGCTATGTAATTACTCTTAAGCATGGTTAGGGTGGCTGCTGGAGTGCAGGGCCATACAGCAATTTTTTTTCTCTCTCTAGGGAATGGCACATCAATTGCTTTCAGCTAAATGCACTCACATATGAATATTTTAGTACAATTTAATGTTTCTGCACCAACCCCAAAGGAGCAGAGCATCAATTTGTGAACGTAGTTTTCTTGGAGTTAAAAGCTACACTGGATAATGCAGGATGAAAGCGGTTGTCAATCTTAAGCTTTTTAGCAAGTCAGAGAAAGGTAGTCTGTAAATTCAGTCCCAGCTGCATACAAACAGCTCTCTAAAGTTTGCCACTATAAAGCTACTTTTCAACAATAGCGAATTATCAGAGGAGATATTCCAAAAACAATTTCCCAAGCATAGTCAGTTTTCCCAATGCTATTCCCATCTGCTAGCTACCTAATAGCCTCAACCATTTATACAACGAAAAGTGCACCTGCTGGTCTATTAATAAAACCCAGAAATGTAACATACAAATAGCACATTCCTACAAAGAAGCTAGCTGAAGGTAGGAGAAATTAAGTAATGTACCATGTGTTTCAATAGAGAAACTTTAGTATCTCAATATTCTCTTGTATGTGCAACAAATTAGGAAGTAATGAAGATCTTATTGACAAGCAAGGAGTAGAACATTTTTAAAGTGAGTACAATCAACATGACAGGAGTGACACTTCTCATGAAGCTAAGGGAATTGATTTGTTCATTCTGTTAGTAATTTTAGGTTAAGAGCCAGAGAACAAAAAGGAACAGAAATACTGGAATAAAATATACCTTGTTTCACTTTCCTTACACTTCCCCACAAGAGAGTGAAGGGAAACAAAACTTAACAGATATGTTAACCTGAGCAAGCAAATGATCCCTAAGAAAGCAGTGGGAAATAATACTGAAGAAGAGTTAGCATCCACGTACTATGCAGTGAAACCATGAGTCACTCATGTATTTTAGAGAAAACAACACCAGCCTAGGTGAAGTATTTGATTGCTTTGCCAGTGAACATAAAGAAATACGAAATATAGGAATACTGTAAATAACGTGATACTGTCTTTCTCCCTTCTTGCTACTCCCAAAGCAAGAAGATGACTACTAAATGCTGAAAAGCCACTCGCTGCCATGAAAAGGACTGCCTAGTAAAATAGCGGGGCATATACAAGCTCAGAAAGCATCCCATCCTCTTGTAAAAGCAGCAGAGCAACAGGAATTCCACTGCTCTGTAGAATACCTTCATGTGTATCTCTGCCAGGAAATGCTTCCTTGCCATTCTGTTTTCCATTTCCTGCTTCCAATTTCATCCTAGTCCTGCATCTTCTACCTAATATAACACCTTAAGTTGTTCCCGTTCTTCCACAGCTTTGGTGCCTTTCAACTGAACCAACATCTCAGTTGAAGCTGCACCCCTTTAACATGCCTTTCCTTTTTCCTTTTTTTACCATCAATTCCTCACAGTCGTAAATCTGCCTCCCTTTTGAAGTTCCTGCAATCCATTACATCCAGAGAGACCCTCTGGTATGAAATCAAAGTTTAAGCACTGAAGCTAAGCAGGTCAGCAAATTTACTCCTGGCGATCATATCAGAACTACACTGAATTCCCATCTGCCTTCCCCACCCGAGGCCTCTCAGCACATGCAATATCCAAATGCATCTGCCTTCTGTGCAATCATATCACATTTCTAGCACAATCATCTAAGCCAGCGTCAATTATTACTACATCATATAATTCTTAACTTCTGTCTTCCTGAGTTTTGCATCTCAGTTTCTTGTCTCCTGTTAGTATTTTGTGCCCAGTGTTGAAAGTAACAGGACAGCAGCAACTGAACACCTAAAAAACCAAGGAGTTCTGCCTGTCTGTGCTTTCCCTGCTGGATGCACCCTCTGTATTGTACGCTCCTCAAGAAGAAAACCTTGCAATATCGTCTGTGGTGAAAGTGAGGCTTTCTAGCCATGGTCCACCAATGGCCAACCCCAGATGGACACCCTGAGTCCTACAATTGTGAAACACTGGTCTGGCCACATCTTCCCTATTGCCACCTAGAAAGCTAAAGCAGTTCTAGAACTGGACCCTGAAAGAACACAGACTTCAATAGAGGAAAATAAAATAAATTATAAAAGAGTTAAATGAACATTTAAACTCTGAAGAGATTAAACTAGAAGGATGCCTTTCAGGCAGCAGCAGATCCTTCATAAGATCAGAGGGTAACAAAATAAACAGCCTGAAATGAGACATACTTTCAGAAAAAAAGCAACTCACAGTGCCACTGAGGTTTTGTTTATTTTGTGGGGGGGAAGAAGTTGAGAGCAAGATAACCACCGTACAACCTCATCTTCTTTCAAAAGCTGAAGGGAGAATATAATTAGAATAGGATACAAGGGACAACTTGGGAGATCATGGGAAGAATTTGCGTGTCCAAACATAGGTGCCTAGTGGCACTGTAGACAGTGTAGGATTTCCCATCTGAATCATAGATGCTGCTCCAGAAGGACATCTCCAAGTCCCACACAGTAACTAACAGCCCTGTGAATGTTCTTTTTATACCCCAGATGGCTAAAATGACATTAGACACCTATTTGTAGGCATTCAATCATCCCCTATATGCCCCTTCCTCGCATATCTGTACTGCAGAGGTCTCAGTTCAGAAACTAACAGAAGGTACTTAAGGCTTATAGCAGTGTCTCTCCTTTTCTCACAACAGTCAGATTTTTTTGTTTAAATATTAGACAAATTATGCAAGTTCATGAGAAAGAATACATACTTGTTTGCATGTTAGAAATGTTGCTAATTATACCTAGGGTAAGGAAAGCTAATACTGAACTAATAAACAAAGCGTTCATGTTTCATTTATCAAAGTTTTAAATAACTGACAAACGTTATTTACCTTCTTTTTTCTCCTTCCCCCCTTTTGTTCTTGTTTCTTTCTTTGTTTTTGTGAACAAGACAGAAAGAACTGGGAAGATTTTTACCATGAAAACTAACGCCCCTGACTATTTGAAATTTCTTACCTCAAAATAGCAGTTACTCCAGGGTGGTGGTGGGAGGCTTGATTTGTGCAGGGAATTTATTATTTTCTAACTGGATACACTTAACAGCAGGCATTCATGGGAAGGGCATTTTTATCCAAAACCAACTACTCTGAACATTCTTACAAGGGCTTTTTTTCTTAAACAGAAACTACATACAGTGCTTAAGCCAAGAACTGAATTTCATTTTTTCTGCAGAACACCT
The DNA here is from genome assembly GCF_000687185.1 of Egretta garzetta. Taxonomy (NCBI): domain Eukaryota; kingdom Metazoa; phylum Chordata; class Aves; order Pelecaniformes; family Ardeidae; genus Egretta; species Egretta garzetta. The sequence goes on along the minus strand of NW_009260435.1, from coordinate 3,538,355 downwards.
GTATATAAGAAATAGTGGAAAACAACTGGCTTCTAATTTAAAAAAATATGCTCCTAAAATGGTTGTCACTGATTAAAGACACTGAATATACTAAATTACTTTTTTAATTAGGAAGGTAACATTTTGTATTTTAATATACCCACTTACGCCTAAAAATTTCCTTCCTTCCAGCTCATCAAATAATACAAATCAGCCTTCTCTTTCATAAGACAGAATGTTCAAACAGGAGCTGTAATCACCTGAAATCAACAGGTAAAATAAGCTCCTAACAGAAACAAAAATAATAGACCGAACATTTTAACAACTGGAACGAAATTATACAAAAGAAAAATTACCAATAATCCAGTCAAAAAACAACAAAATGCCTAAATTCCGACATGAATACAAGCTTGAAGTTTAGAGATCCAAGGCTATTTTGGAAGTGTAGATGTACCGTATAGATCTAATTCTCAAACAGAGAGAAGGTGAAATGTCTACTCCTTCATTCAGTACATTCCTTCATTACTTAAGCAAAATGAACTACAATAGTTTCTTGACTGGCAGTTTGTTCTTCTATTAATACATCCACATTTCAAGAAAGCTGCTGTGGCCATGAGGTTCTCATGTCCTGTGATGCACTGTCTGGGCTGCACTCTTTAAAAACTGAAGCCACTCACTGAATTACTGAAGGACCAATTACCAAAATTACCCTTCCTTCACCAGATCCACAGTCAAAGGCACAAGGGAAGAAATAAGCAGATCTTTTAGATTACTGCCTTCTTACCCAGTGATCAGCATGGAAACGCTCCCCAGCAGTCATAGACAAAAAGGAACATTAGAAGTACCTCCCTTCTTCCTGAGCTTGTAACTAACTCTTCTCCCTCTGTAGTCTCAAAAATGACCCAGTTCCAGAGTCCTTTAAAAACAATGCATTCCAATCCTCCACTGAGACTGGGCAAGAGACTATTAATAGAAGAGTAAGAGCATATGCCAAGATACTTTCCCATCAGAAACTAACAGCTGTGCAGGAGAACATGTCTGAAACTCCAATAGTTTCTTGTATCCAAGATTCTTCCCCTGCTTAAAACCCACATGCCCAGGAGAGCGTGCACCATGTCAACTGGAGTTCATAACTGAACACAAAACTCAGGTCTCAGCTAACGTAACTAAACAATGTACAAAGCTGCTTTGCCATTTTCCAGATAAAACATCATGAGCTCACCCTGAACTAGAGATATCAAGCATACTCCATAGGAAGAGAAAGCAGTCATCTTCTAGAGGATTGTTAAAATAGACAGTATAATCTTGATCTGATCAAGAAAGTTCAGTTCTACTCCTTCTTTAAGTGAACTCTATCTTCCAATGCACAGAATCATTTTCTAGCTAAATTACCAAAAAGACACTGAAGTAGAACTGGGAATGTGAAGTTAAGAATTTGCAGCTTTAAACTGCCCGATATTTAAGTTACCTATCCAGCACAGTGAAAAATGAACTCCTCTAGTCAGCAACTCTGAGGGCTTAGTATCAATTCAACTTGCACTTCCATTACAATTAACGTATTTTCTATACTTCTAAGCCACAGCAGGCTGTCCTTGCATGTATGTTAAGATATACTTGAAGAAGAAATATTTGAACAATTTGAAAGATGAGGCATTTAATTTTCAGTTCTCTGCATAACTCACTACTTAATAAATATTTGTTAAGAAGGGAGAGGAGAGAAAAATGCATGAACCTGCTGACAAAAAGATGTTAACACCATGCAATTGTGCCGGTTAGGATCGTTTATTTACACCATAGTTAAACATTCATTAGCCAGTCCTGGCTAATGGCTATTTTAACAATCCTCTAGAAGACAACGATGATGACATCACTGTCATGCTGTGATGTGGCTCTATGTTCTTATGACTTTCACATGTTGCTATGAGCCATCTGTGGCAAGTTATAGCACTATATCTTCATCAAAAACTAGCCTTTTCTGTTTCAACATAATTGTTTATATGCCCTTGACTCTGGAAAGAATGTTCATTGTTGAGCTTCAAGACACATAAACCAGAGTTGAGCTGTCTTCAAATTAGCATTTTCCCACTTCATTAATAGATATTTGGGTACTGAAGAACTAAGGGTGGTCAGTCTCATCTCATGTCCTTTCAAAATACGCAGTAAAATGACACTTGGTTTACTCCCTGGTTTTCAAAACTTCAGGTACGCAACAACCAACTAAAGATTGCCTCCTTACGACAACCAACTTTGCCTTCTTTGGAACCTGCGATTTCCATATATGTTGCAGTTGCACTTAGAATTAATGTCAATTAGCTTACTGAGAGCTATAGCTGCAATATGTTGGATCTTATGCCTACTGTGTGATCAAAAGAAAGTGCATTATATTTAAATAGAATTGTTCCCATAGCAAAGAGGAAGTATTACGCTGGGGGCTACAGTTGTCCTCCACTCTGTCCAATAAAATAACAATTTTGCACTATGCACAAAATAAAGACATCACCAGAAAGAAGAGTTAGGGTTGTGTTTATAATCTGTAAAGCCTCACAATTTCCTTGCATAGCAGAGGTTAATATCACTGCTATCAAGATTTTGGAAAGATACAATACACAAACAGATGGACCTTAAGTCTTTATCAGTAGGTCTATTTCTCAGAAGCTGTTTTTTGTAGCAGTTGGTTATCATATAGATTTACAGGTTAAAATTGGTGTGCCTAGAAATAGCTCCACTTAGCCCTACAGGGTTATCATCAGACGGCCTCTGATGAGGACATAAAGAAAAAGCAGCAAGCATCCCTATCCACATTTCAAGACAGAACTCAGAAGCACAAAGTACCCTGTTCAAGAAAACCCAGCAGGCAGAACTGACAACAGACTCCAGAAATCACAAGTTCCTGTCTTTGGTATCTTCAAGCATTGCTCTATCCTGCTGGATGTATTACTGGAAAAATAATGGTCATGGTTTGAAGTTCTCAATTTTGCAGCTCTTAATGGTACAAAGGCAGAACATTTCAGATCCTATCAAGGCTTTGGACACATACAGCTTTTTAGTATTTAAATTATTGTGATTTGGCAAATGCAGCATTTGAAAGATGACAAGTTTCTCTACTAAGTTCCAGCTCACTCCCCCTTTCTAGTCTCATTAAACCATTAACAAGTAAAAAGTTGCCCTTTGGTGCCTTCTGTTGCCATACACACTCAAAAACAACTGCTTACTGAAAGGCTGTTTACTCGATTACGTAGCTCAAAGCGTACATCTGACAGACTGCCATACCTACAATGGTTCTTGGCCACAATTCCCTACTCATATCCATGATAATCACATCTCAGTACGTGCCAGCGCACATTCTACCCCACACTGAGATGAGCTACATTTGTACCTTCTTACTTACAAATGCTCAAGTGTGCTTTATCTACTACTTTTCCCACATTTCCCAGGTCATAAGGAACAATGAAAGTAGTCTCAGACTTCTACATGACAGAAAGCCCCACCCCACCCCCCCGGGATCCAGAAAGACACAGGGATAGAAAACAGTCTCCTGTGATATCAGAATGGATAGCAAGAAAAGATCTGCGGCAGGTTATTTTCCAACATTAAGCCACCCTAATTACAGTATTACCTTCTTGATATTTCACTCTACAGCAGCCAACCTGTAGATTATTTCTCTCAAGTTTCTTGCACTTCTGTATTTTACAAAAATTTTGCTTAGAATGTAATGCTATAATCCAGTTACGGTTGCAAAAACTTTAAAAAAAATCATCACCTGTAAAAAAACCCAAAACCACACTTCCTGGAGATCAAGCCACACATCAATATAATTTCACATTTATGTTGGCAATGATATCTTTTAGCATATCAATGATGGCTGTTAGAAAACTAAAAAAGGTTCAGCTCAGGCAACTATGAAAAAATCCAGCATGCAAAACCCCACAAAACTGTCTGCAAAACACTTCCAAGTGACCCAAAGTAGAAATTTGCATCACAGCTTGCTGCTGTAGTTTTGCAAATGCATGGTCAAGTGACAATACCACAATGGGCACACTAAGATTTTCCTGTTAAGACGCTGTATTAAGACTTATCTCATTTCTAAACATTTGCTTTGAAGGAAAATGTATGCTAGAAAACATCACAGCTCTTTTTCATTTATGAAAGGTATTTCCATACTTACTGGTGCTACTATTTTGCCCGTCTGTCCAACTTGCATGTCATTAGGAACAAAGCCAGCATCAACAGCTGCACGGGAAGCTCCAACTAGTTGAAAGAAAATATTTCCAGTGTTTTCTTTTAAAATATTAGCGAACCAAATTTCTATCACCGTAAAAACACATCTATTTTACTGAAGAGTCCCACTCTCTAAAGGCACCTATTTAGAAACTTCCCTCTTAAAAAGCTCTTACAGTAATCCCTCTCTATACCACTGGCTGAAACTTCCCAATACTAAGTGGTAATGCACTTCATAAGCAACAGGAAATCCTTACTCCCAGCACCAAAGGGCCGTATATTTAAACCTGAGGATTTCAGTCTGGCATATTTCCACTATTTTTTCCTGTTGCTTTGTCAAAAGAGGATTTTCCCATGCATGATTCCCATAATGTTCCTCCGAGTCTGAACAGAACATATGTGCCATCTTATATTGCTGTGGAGCTCAAAAAAGTCAGGCATAGTAAAGAAAAATATCAAAGTAAACTTGAAAATGCCACATGGACATTTAGTTAGCGAAGCCACCAATTTAAAAACCAATCCATTCATGGAAAACTATAAATTTATTATTACATACGAAATCTAACCCAAATGTAGTTAAAAAGTTAATGCAAATAGTTCCTTCTCCTCCCCCAACCTTCACTTAAAATATTTTGCTGAAACACTGTACCTGGTCAGCTTTATCCTGTTAATACAAAAGCATAGCAAAAAGATAGAGCCACTCAAACTGCAAGAACTGTGAAAGGGATTCTGAAAAGGAGTAGTGCATAAGGTTGTATGAAGAAAATATCAGCACTTCAAAGTGAGCCAAGACCATTTTTTAATTTTTACAAGTTCACTTTTTGTTTCTGAGCTTGTGTTGTACAGATTTGAGAAGGACAGGGAATGTTAATGTTACATTAATTAATATTAATGGCAGTGTTAGGTTAACAGTTAGACTTGATGATCTTAAAAGGTCTTTTCCAACCTAAGCGATGCTATGATTCTATTACAATTTAATATTTTGCTTCATACACAGGCATTTGAATACACAGTTAACCACAAAGACGAGAAAAAACTTTATCAAAGACTAAACGTAAGAATTTATTTGATAGAGACATGAAAATAAAAGACTTAAGATAAACATTGTTTTTAACGTGACCTTTTTAAATATAATAACCAAGGTTGAAAAAAAGGAGGAAAACAAGTTTACCTGCAGCATGCAATTGGTCCGCAAGATCATATAACAACTTAAAATTTTCACCACTCTTCAAACCTCTCCCTTAAAAGTTAAGAACAAAAAAAGATGAAGAACATAACATGTTTTAGGATTTTTTTATTGCCTACATGAATTTTCTGTATGAGTATTTGCATTTGCAAAGGTACAAATATACGCTTGCATGGAGTATTTTTGGATATACCACTAAATAGCATTTAACATTCAGAGTTCAGCTTTTCTCTTTGTGATTAACATTACTTCATATGCATAAACCAACACCACTCTGTCTAGTTTACTTGCTGCACACAGCACCATCAAGATCATTCTCTGAAATCAGGGAAACAGGATTTTTTTTTACTAATTTGTGCTCCCTCTGCTGGCTTTAGGTACGAAACTCTGTAGTGGGATAACTAAGGAATATTTTTTTAGCTGTAGGCATAGAGTTAAAATCACAGTCCATCACTTTATACCTAAAGAGCACAATACAAACATAATGATTTTTAAAATTATTAAAGCTGTTACATAATAACGTTTGGACTGCCTGTAACAATTAACAATAATTTTCAATGTGACAGATTTGGATCTCAAACCACTTCATATTGCTATAATTTTAAAGGGACTCACCAAATATGACAATGTTCTTAAAAAGCCTACTAGCATATGTTAAACTCATGTTTTGCCTCTCCACAAAACATACATGTTGGATGCGTTCCCACTGGACCCTATGCCATATTTCAGAATTATTTCATAGTATTTTTTTTTAATGCATCATACTATAGTGTTCTGCTACAGGTATTATTTAATCAAGATGCACCACTACTTAAATGCAACATAATGCAGTTTTAATATTATCTACTTACCACCCGATACAACCACTTTTGCACTGGTAAGCTCTGGTCGATCACTTTTTGTCAACTTCTGCTCAATCCATTCAGACAGACCAACAGGTGGTGGAGGGGTTACTGCATTCATCAGATGAAGAAAAACATTCACAAGAAAAGGCATAAAGTGCTTATTTTCAACCTTTTAAATTTGAGCTTAAACTTAATGCAAAAGTTCATTCTATAACCAATTTACCACGAGCTTTTAACTATTATCAGTAATTGCTCTGTGGCTCCGAGTTACAAGCCTCTTTCATAAGTTGTGTTTAAGTAACCTATAGTACAAGCTGCACTAAAGGTCTGAGGTATAAGTAATACACTGATATTAACCCAGCATAACAAGTGTGATTCTTATTAAGACAGGCAGACAAGCCAATTAAGTAGTGCAATAACAGTGAGATATGTTAATCTTAAGTGTCAAGTAGCATTTCTTTCTGAACATCCACAGACATCAGGAAATATAGGATGGTTCAGGGCAAGGTACTAAACCACCCAGGAGAATAAGAGGACTGGGGACAGATGCACACACACACACACAGCACATTACTAGTAATTGCCTCTGCTGGATTTACAGCACAGTCATAAAAAGGCCTAGAGCAATAAACAGCAGAGGAACAGGTTACCAAACCACTGGAACAGGTTGCCCAGAAAAGTCTCCATCTGTGGAGATACTCAAAGCCTGACTGGACACAGTCCTGGGCAACCTGCTCCAGGGGGGTCGGACTAGATGATCTCAAGAGGTCCCTTCCAACCTCAACTATTTTGTGATTCTGGGACTGGATTTCTCTATTATGAAACCTACAATGGCTTCATTAAAATAATAATTTAAACCGATTTAGTTAAAACTGATCTAAAGCAACAACTGGGTGTTCTCAAATCAATTTAAACTGCTACTAATTTAGCTAGACACTGTAATGACCTATCTCAATTGAAATACAACCAATTAAACCAAAACTGTGGACAGCCAGCCACTTTTATTTTTTGCTCAATCTTGCCTTGAAAACCAATCTGGCTACTCAAACAACTGTAACTTTAAATAAAGCAGTTTCAAGATTCCAGTGCCAAAGATATAAGCAGTGCGTGAAACAGGCACAGATTTCAGCACAGATAATCTCCATTTCTCATCAAAGCAGCAAGTGAGCAGATAATCTGTATCCTCCCATACCAGACATCGCTAAAAAGTGCAAGCACCCATATCAAAAGCACAAAGCTAAGATTACACAAACAGTTTGCTTTGACAAATACTTCTGCAAAAGGTCACCGTGCAGTGAGCAAAACTAACTCTTTATTACATGAAACGACAAAATACCAGGACAAATACTCACACTTTTCTAAACTGGCACTACCACCACTTGTTGGTGCAGCCTCAAAAGAAGTTCCCCGTACAGTAAATACTTTAGTCACTTCATCACATTGCACAGTACAAATAATATTTCCTAAAAAAAAGGGTTGCATTATATTTTTAAAGAAGATAACATCAGACATACTACGCTTTTTAAAAAAAAAAAATAAAATTAATATCAGAAACACATTAGCAGTTCTACTAGAACAGGAAACATTCAGAAAGTTACTTCCCATAATTGCAGTTTTACATGACTAAAACTTGAAATCTAGGCTCTCAGGAAATGTAGATTTAAAATATTTTAATTTACTTATTAGCTCCATGTTTCTGAAGTATGACAGCAAATGTTCTATTTTTAAAGGACACAGAGCACTGAAATAATCTCTTATGAATGAGCTTTTAAATTTCAGAAGGGGGGAAAAAAACCCACCCAACTTTGAAAGTGTCATTCTTAAACATAAAGAGCATCTGTAATTCAAAGTAGATCTTTTATCCTGTTGCATGAATTCATCAGAATATAAGACAACGAGGCCTGCCCCAAGTATCTGTGGGATTGTGTTTCTCTCAGTTATGTTTAATATAAGGTATTTACTTCACACTGGAGGCTGCAGGGAACACTAAAAGAGAAAAATGCTGCAACACCAGCTATTCATAAATGAAGTCACCTTGAAACTGTGAATTACTGGGATGCAACTTAAAAGTGCAACACAAAACCACATTCTGGTAACATAACTTGAAATGTAATACCACGTCGGCACACGTGGTATAATCTTGTATAGTAAAATTAAGAAACAGAAGTTAATGAGCTCATATCTAAATTAAAATACAGTGTCAGACAAGCATTAGAGAAACAAGACTGAAAAATGAATTGTAAATTAAGTCAATTAAATATTATAAATAATTTGTTCAATGTCTTCATAATTAGGAAAAATAACCCTGTGATATCTTAAATCAGAACTAATGCTTGCCATATTAAATAAAGCTGGACAATTAACTTAACATCTTACATTTTACAAAATCTGATCAGAAGTACATTAACAAAGAAATGCAGTATGTATAAAGGAGATTACCAAATTCTATTAATTAAAGCGATAGACCTGGTTTCTAACTGATAGTACCGAAGTTGCTGGGGTTACTTGCTTTCTCACACATTCAACATCACGTCCATCCCCAGGTATCATTTTAATGACCTACAGCAATTCAGACTGTAAAGTGAAAATTCCTATCATATTCCAAGGTACTAACAACAAGATTATGTAGAAAAGTTACCAGTATTGGGTCCTTTATTGCACAAATACGATACGGCTTTTGCACTTACCCACCTGCATAGATAGTTCTCACGAAAGTGTCTGGTGACTGAATTTCAATGATGTCAGAAACAGGGGCAACATCAAGTTTTCCAGCCACTCTGGGAATAAGATTCTAGAAGTTAAAGATGAAAAGTTAGCAAAGCAAATACTGAGTAAAATGCACATGGTCAGTAAAAGAATGCCTGCTGTCCTGATTTTAACTTCACATAATGCTGTCTGTTAAGTAAAAAGGCACATACAACTGTAAGGTTTTTGTAGGGCTACTCATGTAGCTTTAGCAGTCAAATAAAATCCCATTACTGTAATAACATTAGACGTTTTATGAGACTTACCATAAGCAAACCCTTAATTCAATATCTTAAAGTAGGAGGCTTATTTGCTTCAATAGCTTAAAACTGAGTATAGATGCAATTTACTCAGAAAATTGACAATTATGGATTGGTGAGCTCTCAGCACTTCAAGGCAAAAAGCAGCGTTTTTGGAGGCTAGTTACCAGAGACAGTAGGAAAAACACTCCTGCACTTTCCCCTCCAAAAGTAAAAGAATTATTATTTTTAAAATTATTAAAATATATATTCTCCTGCTCTGAAATTGACACTAGAAAATTACTTAGCTCCTTTAGGAATGGGAAGGAGGATAAAAAGAGCAATATAAATCATGAAGAAATTAATGACAGCAAGAGCTTTGCTTACTTTTTGTCCCCCTCCTAATCTGGTACAACACAAAGCACACAGTTATGAAATCTTTACTCACTCAAAAACGGAAGCGTGAGCTTTAAAGCAAAAGCTATTAACCTTTACTAAGACATTGCACATCAAAAATAAAAATAAAAAAGTAAAGTAAAACCACCCTAATACTTAAGGTATGTAAAGATTTCTCTTAGCAAAATTACAAGTATACAGACTGATACTGATTGGAAGTGAAAGTAGTCAGATGGAAGGCTGATGTCATTATTCATCCCACATTGGCAGGATTTCTGAAGTACCCTTTTTCTCTAATTTAGCTGCACCACAGTGTTGACCAGATTGTTAGTACTGAGGCTCTGTGTACTTAAAAACATACTCCTTAAAAAAGAAGTTTTGAAAAACTGTATTTTCATTAAAAAACATCTTGGCTAGGACTTGGATCTTTGTTATTTATATATATTTACAGACATTTCAATTTACATGACTTACATCATAGATGCAATTCCCCACCCCCCAAAAAAATTTGCTTCCAAGAGGTCTGCACACTTTTCATTTCAACATGCAGATCACGCATTTTTCATCTCAATTTACTGCACTTTTCCTTACAATTTTCATAATGCTTTCAGATCACTTAATCTATTTTGTGTTATTGTACATTTTGCCTTGTGTACACAGACCTAGCTGGTTACTCCTAGGTATTTCTTCTACACTGTTCCTTTGTCCAAGTCCCATAATAAAACTCAGACGTGAATCAGTGTTTCTGACACATGACCTCTTAAGCAAACTACTGTAACATTTTTTGAAAACTCAAAACTGTCCATGGGTGACCTCTCTCAGGCATTCGATTCACACTCTTACATACAACAGTGTCTCTTTTCTACAAGAATTTTTTTATGTACTTTAATCTACTTACCTTCCCAAAGGCAGATGCTCCAGCACAAATGTGGGTGTAATTATATTTTTTATGGGTTTCCAAAATCAAGGGAGTCAGCTCCTCTGAGGATAAAAATACATTGCTCAAAATTTATACCTATCTTCTTTTCAATTGCAAATGTAAATACTGTTCTGTTTGTCAATAGGTAAGAACAACTCTCACCTGCTAGAAATCCCTTGTATACATCGTGCTGAGCCACTAGAACTTTTGCAACACCCTGCACTTTGCTGAGTTCTTCTGCTACCTATAATTACAAATTAATTAATTATTATTTTGTATTATAGCAGGCACCACAAACATATAACAAGAGAAAGTCTCTGCTGCAAAGAGCTCACAGCCTATAGGTTACTTAAAACTGCAACAAAGTAGTATGTGAATTTCAAAATCATAAGGAACCTGATGGAACAAAACGCAGACCTTCTGACTCACAGCATAGGGCCTTATGGGATAATGAAAATTAATTTTGTGAATAACTACAAAGCAAATCATACACAGGAAAGCTTGCCTGCTGTATGCAGGATTACACAATGATCTCATGATTTATTACAACAGCTGATAACAATCACACTTGAGGATTATTGCTCAGTATTCTGATATAATCATCAAGAAACCAATCCTACTTGCTTTTAAATCAGTCAATATCTACTGCACAAGCATACAATGCACATACAAACATACAGCCATGTTACGATCTTTGTCCAAATTTCAGGAGCAATTCTTTGTTAGCAGCTGACTCTTTGCCTACTGATGTGACGTGTATTTTCAATTCCATATTAATGCATTTTTTCCTTTAAATTTGCAGAAGTGAAGTTTAAATGATAAAAGGGTTATTGCAGATCAGAGAGAAGAGGACTGACAGCAGTGTCTGGAGACCACATGCATCATCCGAGAACTAGCATAGTTTTACTGAGTTTGCCGAGTATCAGCTTACCCTCAAAAATTAACAAGAGGAAATAAACAAAAATTGTGCCATAGCTGCTACAGAATATCTGTTTGAGTAACCTGGCTCTTTTGAAGGATCAATACAGATTCTTACAAAGAAACTTAAAAAAACTCCAAGCCTTCATTTTTTGTAAAGAACTTTTTCCCAGCATGACATACTTTGCCAAATACACACCATATATTTAGTCTTAAGAAACAAACAAAACATTCCCAATTATTTTTCTACTATGCAAGTGACAAAGAATAAGGAAACTGAAAGACAGACATACCAGGCAAAATATTTTTTTTTCCTTGATCTAGATAAATATTTGCTTCCAGGTCTCCACCTCAAACACCTGGGTCTCAGTTTAGAACAGCCACTGAGGTTTCTCCACCTATTTGTGAATTAGCTGCCATAAGCATGCCTCCTGCTTGAGATACTACATACTGCTTTTGGAATAACAATTCATAAACAATAGCCTAGTATGAAAAATATTAGGCATAATTATTTGTACTTTTACTGTTCACACAAGAGTACACCATGCTGGAATAAAAGTGTCACTAATGTACTAACTATATTGTTTCTATATTTTGCACATAAAAATTAGACCAACAACACAAAAGCTATGATACAAGAAACTTCTTTTAGATATTGGCTATATGATGAAGTCAAGAAGCACTAATTTCAGAGTTTTAGGTTGCAAACACAGTCTGTAGTTGACTAGTAAAAGCAAGATGCTCAGAAGCCCTATTTGTCACTGCTGGTTCAATGCTGCTGGTTTCCATTTGAACTACTCCAAGCTTCTTTCAAAGTTCTTAGCACTGCAATATTTGTCTTTCAAACTTTACACAGAAATATTGTTCTTAAAGTTAACTGCCCTTTAGTCCTATAAAAATTTGCTTGCTTAAGCTTTTAACAACTGATTCTGACATTCTCCCATGTGAAATGAAATATATACCCATATTTTCACTTCAGAAGAGAAGCAGTTCAAGCGCAGGATATTTCCGGCAGACTAGGAATTCCTGGCACAGTTCCTCTACAGATTATTTTTCAGGCTGACCAAGATGATACACCAAGTATTGTTCCACCATATTCATAACTTCATTCATATGAAAACAGCATTTCCTACCTTGTCACAGCTGGTACCAGCTACTAAACAAGAAACTTCACCTCCAAGACGTTTTGCTGCAGTGATAGTATTTAGTGTAATGGGTGTAAGAGTCTCATTGTTGTGTTCTGCTACAACTAATGTACTCTGAAACCTCCGGAGCAGCAATGCCTTGAAAGAAAGAAAGAGAGAGAAGAGTGTGATACTTAGCATTTAAGTAAAAAACTGTTCCTAAGAGGATCCAATGCTTTACAGAAAGTTATGAATTATACAAACTGTAAAACACTGCTGTCAAACAAAATAGGCTAAATCTAGATAATTTTTATTAAGTAGGCAGAATACATAGTGTTAAAAAAAAAAAAAAGGTATAAACTCACTTGACTTCAGCATACCTATAGCATGCTGTGCTTGAACTAAAACCTCCACAGGAAAATACTGAACAATATTAAGAAAATAATTAGGGACAGGATTTAGTGGTGGGATGGCAGTGTTAGGTTAACGGTTGGTTGATGATCTTAAAGGTCTCTTCCAACCTAAATGATTCTATGATTCTAAAAATGTTTAAATACATTACATTCAAGCTCAGTTGATCAACTTAACAAAGTACCTTAAAGAGCAAAGACTAGACCAGCAAGTAAGTATTTATTTCTTGGGGTTTTGAGGTCATTTTGGTTTGGGGTTTTTTTTACTATAGGTTTTAGACAAAATTTAGCTACAGAACACACTTTTTAAAATTAATTATGTATAAAGGCAAAATTTCATGCAGTGGCAGGATGACAATTAAGCAGCAAGGGCTCACAGCCTGCAAACGCACTACTAGAACTGTTGATAAGCATCAGGTTCAATTTTTCTATTTTACTTTAAAACATTTGACACTTGACCATGTAGTCTACCACCACAATTTAATGTTCCTTAAACAGTAATTCTGACCAATCCATCATCCACACACAGACTTTAACTTCTAAAGCAAAAATGAAAAAAAAAGGGGTGGGGGGGCAGAGGAGGGAGGAGGTAAAGAATGCCATGAAACCAAACCAAAATATTCTAAGCTCTGAGACTTTCCTCTAATTTTCAGGTAAACCTGGAAAATGCATTATTCCTCCAAGACTAATACTAGGGTAGGGA
>NW_009260435.1:3518025-3524660 GCF_000687185.1 Egretta garzetta | reverse complement strand
AATGGGAATATTAACCTTCAAGTCTTTGTTTATCCTATGTAAAGCCTAAATTAATACTCAAATTGTGATCAATGTAACATGGAACACAAGGAAAACAAAATATATGTATTAATATGGCCAAAGCACAAATATTAACACAACGCTAAAGACTGCACAGGCAAACACTACTTTTTTAAACATATATTCTGACCCCATCTCCCCTCATGCCAAATACGCACTTACCCACCACTTAAACTAGGAAAAAAAAGCTTTGAAAAATGGAGAGTCTAAAATTTGTCAACCACACAAAGCCTACCAACATGCTAAGCTTCACAGAGAGAAAGCAAATCCCAAGGACTTCCCTGAAGGTAATCACAGTGTAAAAATATAAATACAAAGATAAGGTTTTGCAGAATCAGGATCATAATTTGTCATTTTTATTAAAACAATAAAGATTCTTGTAAACGTGCTCTGCATTTCATCTTTTATGCCTAAGGTTACTTGTTACAATTAAAGATTCTACGATCGTTTGAAGCCAATTGCCAGTAACAAAATATTTATTGCCAATATAGATCAGACACCATATTTTTATGTTTCATACATCATTTGCAATAAAAGTTATGAGATTTTAGTCACCGTTTGAAGAATAAATCCATGCTTTTGTGGCAAAAGGCCCACTTTTCCAATGATTTACAGCCATGTTGCAGGGTAAAGTGGACCATGCTCCTAAAAGATTCTGAAGTTTTCAAGTTTCCAAAGGGAGCCACATGTATTTTAAACACGCACTTAATTTTGACCATATCATGGTCTTTTCCCTAAATAAGTAATGCACCACCAGAGGAGCTCTGTATCATTCTGTCAAACGATTCTAGAATAAACTGAGAAATAATTTTTTTAGCCAAAAAGAGTAAGAGCAATGGATGTTGCTTGAGCAGACTGGATATTACTGCATTAAGCTAGGTATTATTTCTAAACTGACAATTCCACATTTTATATTTGTGAGAACTGCACACCGGAAGGTCACTTTATGCCTACACACATGACATTTCTGAACACAAAGACCAGACCAGATTTATTTTAAATTAAAACTCACATTCAACATCTTGGGTGAAAATCCTGGATGACAAGATTCCTACATGAGTCTGAATTCTAATACACTAACACACGTAAATTTTTTTTTTTAATAAACAAAACCAAAACAAACTCAAACTGACTTTTGTTTGTTATAATAAAGATTCTGCAGTAAAACCAGAGGGTAATTCACTCAATCACGTATGATCCTGAAAACTGTGACTCAGCAATGAGTCAATGAAGAGGGCAGGTAGTTATTTTGATGAAATAAGTTGTCCAGCTGCACACGTGTGAGAACAGCCCATTATTTCACTGACCTCATTTCTCCACCTGTATGTGGGCAGGATGTCTAGCTTCAGCCTAGATAAAATAGGAAGGTTGAGTACAAACCTAAGCAGCTAACAGCAAGGATAAAAAGCACAAGAAATAAGACACACAGAACAACCAAACTAGTGAAAACAATGCCTTGAGAGGGAACAGCACTCAGCGCTTGTGCCACAGAAGGTTCCTGGTGAAAACCAAGCTCTGGAAAATGAGGCTACCCAAAGAAATCAATTACAGTTAAACATCCTACAAACTCGGGCAATTGAGTGGCTTCTCAAGCATGCCAGTAGACCATGAACACATCTGCCAGCAACCAGTAGAACTGGAAATTTATTTCACCTAGGTTTAGATATAAATCAAAGCTAGGCACCTATGTTCCTCTACAGCAGAAACATCTACATTTCCTCTCTGGTGGCAACTCCAGACAGTGATTCAGTTTATTCCAAAATAAACATTCATGAAGGAAAACCGTCTGGAGTTTCCAACTCTGCTGGCCCTCCAGCATTTACTGTAGAGCAAACCTGGCCTCTGACTTCCAGATGTCTAAAAGTTGGTAAGATTAACCTAGATCAGTCAAGCCACTTGCAAAATACCAAAGGATTCGCTGAATCTATCATCTCGAGTTTCCCCAAAGCATCTTTTTGCTCCCCACCTGAGAAACCCAGCAATGTTTTCCAAGCAGAATGTGAAAAATTTAAGAACAGTATCTGAGTTTCTAGACTTCAGACAAAATAACTGTGACCATTCACTACTACTGTCCCAGCCAAATGTTAGAAATGTGGACAGGCTAGTACCCATGCACAGATAAACCCACACAAGAGGCCAACACCCCGTACAACCAGGTGAGCTGCTCTTCACAGCAATACCAATGCAAACTGCTCCTACATTGGTCTTTCAGCACAGAGGCAGGTCACCTGAACAGCACACAAGCAGGCCCAGCACTTCTTAAATAGGGATTTGCTGCTTATACGCTACAAAACCTATGCATTAAGAGCTAGAAAATCCCAGACAAAAGCGTTGCAAATCTTTGCTTGGTGAGACTAGTGAGCAGACAGGTATCAATGGCCCCTACAGTCAACAGTCGATAGCTAACTGCCTGCAGCCTGCTCCAAGGACATTCACTGTATTGCAGGAATTATGAAATCAGCTCTAGAAGTAAGACGTGGCAGGCACAGGAACAAACAATGTGATGGCCAAAAAGCCTTTCCAGAAATGCAAGAGCCCCAGCAGGTGTATTCTGCATGGCCCCATGCTCCCAATGTGCATGCATATAAAACAGGCTATTAGAAACTTCACCCAGGAAACTGAAGTTTGCCTCCCAGCTTCTTCAGAGGAACCACTGAAAGTTTTGGGAACCGAACCTAAATAGAAATTCACAAGGCAAAAGCACCTAACAACTGGATCCACAGAGGTATCTCTAGAGCTGATTTTCTCAGCTGTAAAAGCAAGCTGTCCAGAAATTAAAATTTTAAAACTGCTTAGCAGGAATTACGTATCTCACAGAGACCCATTACCACTGGGCAAAATTCCCAAGAACTGACTCCAGGAACTAGGAATTGGGGTATTACTAAAGATCATGGCTACATTCCTATACAACAAAACAATGCCTAATTCTATTAATAGACAGTCTTGTAGCTGCAAAACTTAAAAAAAAAAAAGAAAAAGAAAAACAAGTATTTGGGAAGCTCAGGGAGAGGAGGGAGCTCTAGCAATAAAGCTTATACTTCCCTTAGAACCTCTGTACAGATATGGCTGCAGAAAAGGTCTAAGCAACAGCTTTTTAACTCCAGAAAACACTAACTAGAAAGACAACACAAAAGGCACTTGAACTGAAAAGGAGCTATGACTGCAGCAAAGAACAGCAAAGGAAATAAAGAAAACACTTATAAAATGAAATTATTTAGGAATCACAATAAAGACTTAAAATTAAAAAGGCACTGATGCAGCAATAGAAAGATGCAATACAGAAGAAACTTTTCCAGACACATCCCATGTAAACCATTAATAAAAATCAAAGCAACTAAGCTGTTTTGAAATACAGACAACACTACTGAAAGTGAACTCAATATAGATGAATACATTTTGAAAGGTAATAGCCTGTGCTTATCAATGACAATTGAAGGATACATACAAGGTATTCCCTAAGATTACAAATGTAGCCCAGTACTTTCTGAGTAAGGTGTGTTTCAGGCTATTAAACCTATTTATCTGAACTCTCTCAGGCTAAAAAAAAAAAAAAAAAAAAGAAACCTACATGTGCATCATGAGATATATGTGACTGAAATAAAGTCCACCATTTTCAGAGACACGGGAAACTAAAAGCTCTGAACAAACCAACAGGAACTCAAAGACTCAACAGCTGTGAAAACTGGGTCCCCCCAAAACACTGTAAAGACAAAAAAAAAGTACCTGCTCAGTGTCACTAAAAATTAAACAAGGGACATTTCACTTTATTCAAAAGCTATTGTGTGGCAAAATACTACACTACAAAGTGAGAAAGAAAACCTGACAATTAAGACCACTTTCACCTGAAGATCTCCAACAGCTTCAGCAGAACATGCCTATTATTTTCTTTAAGCCAACCCTAAAGCATCCCTTGCCTCCAAAAAAAATGCATCTCAGAAGCAAATGCAACTTTTATTCTATCTGGACCCTTAAAACAACAGCAGAACCCTGAAATACTATACAAAGCGGTATTTGTTTTCTTAAGAAACAGAGAGCCACAATATCCTTCACTCTTTCATTCTATCGCTAGGGTTTTTTTGAGGGAGTGTGGAGGTAGGAAGTAATGGAGACTAAGAGATTTGTTTATGACTTGAAATAGTCAAGACTAGCACTGCTTGCCCTTCATGAATATCCTTAGGATTAATTCTAACTTCAACACAGGTTGAAGGACAACTGGATACAAAATTAAAGGCATTGGTATTATACCCACCTATGACCAACTTGGCCCCAAACTGCTGTGTAATGTCATAGAAGAAGAAATAGAACAAAAACAAGAACAACAAAAAAACCAGCCCAACCAACCAACATTGTGAACAGGCAAAAAAGCAGGCACTTGTTTATCTGATAAAAATGACAAAGAACAGAGATTGTTAAGGGAATACGTTACCTGACTGTTGTTTTATAATAGTAGGAATGTGTGACCTCAAAATGCCCCTTAACTAAAAGGCGGCAAGACAATCCTGATGATCACAATTTCATATCATTACAGGTTTGGAAGGAGCCTTGAGCTCATATGAAGCTATCCTCCAAGAGATGCAAAGCAACCATACCTATACTATTTCCAACATAGCTGTCTAGCTTATTGTTAGCGTGTTTCAATGATGAAGACTCCTAGGCAATCTATTCCAAAAACTTACTATCCTTTCAACTAGACAGGATTTCTTATTGTATGGGGTTGTTTAGTCTGGAGAAAAGGAGGCCGAGGGGAGACCTTATCGCCCTCTACAACTACCTGGAGGAGGCTGTAGTGAGGTGGGTATTGGTCTCTTCTCCCTAGTAATGGGAGATACAACGAGGGGAAACGGCCTCAAGTTGCGCCAGGGCAGGTTTAGGCTAGACATTAGGAAACATTTTTTCAATGAAAGGGTTGTCAGGCTCTGGAACGGGCTGCCCAGGGAAGGGGTCAAGTCCCCATCCCTGGAGGTATTTAAAAGACAGGCAGATGACATGCTTAGGGATGGGGTTTAGTGGTGGAATGGCAGGGTTAGGTTAATGGTTGGACTTGATGATCTTAAAGGTCTTTTCCAACCTAAATGATTCTATGATCTTAACTCTTTGTAGCTATCTTAAATAGCTTTCTTGCAATTTAAGCTAACAGTTATTATTTTATCATCCATGGACCAGTGAAATGGCTTATTCCCACCTCTGCACCAACTTTTTCTGTACTTGTAGTCTAATATTCCTCCTCAGTCCTCCCATCTTTAAGTTATGCAACTCCAACCTCTCCTCATTTCTCATACTTTACAGGTGTCTCGCATCCTGTTTTTCTCTAGAGACTATTCACTCTTAAACTGCATGAGCATTTGCAGTGCTAAACTGGGTTTTGCTTTGCTTCTCTTGCAGACTACGCTGTTACCCACACACTGAAGATGCACACGGTGTTTTATTGGCTTTATATTGTAAATTTATGAGTTTAGATGCATATGGCTGAAAAACAAGGACCTCATGTTTCCAGGACATGAACCTGAACTGTGCAGCGATCATGAGAGTAAAGTAGTATTTATACAGCAGTACCATATGTTTTAGGAGCTCCAGAGATCATCGAGACCTTTGCTCTGGAAAGCCTACAGCCTAACAATAACTGAAAGATGGCCATGATTATGACAGGTGTAATTTTTAGATTAACCAAATCACGTATACCCTGGTCTACCTTTGCTCTTCTTTTAAGCCATTCTCAGTACCTGAAATAGATTAATAGATCCACAATTCCTATTTTAGAGCTGTACAGAACTGTAATACTTCTAAAAGCCTTAGAGAGCTCAAAAAGAAATTTGCGAGATTTAAAGCTCTTTTAGAAGAGCTATTGACACACAGTTGGAGCAGAGGGAGTGTCTCCTAGTGCATGCTATGAGATCGAACAGATATTCAGGGACACTTCATGAATCAGCTACTCCAACTAACCTTGAGTTCACCTAGTTGTTAAATTTGGTAACACAGCCACCATAACACATTAAGCAGCAAACAGCTTCCAGAAACCCAGCAACCCTCCAGCTGAACAATATGAAAGTCAATATGGAAAAGCAACAGGTGTTTCACATTAGCTTTGGTCCACAGATTGTGATGGTTAAAGCAATCATGTTCCTGCACAGCTGAGTTCATGTGACTGAAAAATACTGCATTAATCTCTCAAAACCCCAAAAAGCCTCTTCCCGGGCCACAATTTTTTCTAACATTGTTAAAGTTTGCAACAACAAACTCCCAAGAGTCTTTTCCAGCTGTGAGGAGAGTACCTCAGCTAGTCCGAGGGTGGATAAGAGCGAGGACTCAGAGAAATTCGACTTCCCTTATGACTACGTTAGCGCTTCATACAGGACAACAATCTTCAACTCTTGCCCGCAGCGAGCACTGTGAGGGAAAGGCCTCTTAAACACCCGGCATCCCCTCAGAAGCTTTATTTTTAACAGCCACAGTGTGGAAGAGAAGTGGAGTCCAGCGGAGGAGTTCGGCCCCGGCGGCGCCTGTTGCTCACCCCCCCCGGACACCCGCTCGGCCACCGCTGCAGGGCGGGCGGACAGCAGAGCTCGGCCCCACGCCCC
>NW_009260435.1:3509748-3517728 GCF_000687185.1 Egretta garzetta | reverse complement strand
GGCAGCGGGCGGGACGGGTCACTGACCGGTCACGAGGACGGGCCTGCTCCGGCCTCCTTGGCCTTTTACGCCTGCGCTGTTTCCGCAAGGAGTTAAAGCCCTTCAAAGAGGAGAAAATGGCAGGAAGCAGAGTTGTGCGTGCAAATGCCTTCGGTCCAGACCCAGTCCTGTCCCAAGCCAATAAAAAATGTGCCTTGAAGAAAAAAGGAAGGGAAAAGTCTTCATTTGCGGCCGCAGAGCCAGCAGAAGTCTGGGAGGCCACAGCCAGCACGGGCAGGCTGCCAGGCCAAGCCTGGGGACATGCCCAGGCCTGTCACATTGCCAGATCCCCCCAGCCTTGGACATGCAGTGAGAGCAAAGGAGAGAACACAGGGACGGAGCGTGCAGTACACAAGAGATGCCATGGCGTTTTCCCAACAGGGCAACCTACCAGTTGCCCAAATGGTCTGACAGCTTCAAAGACCAGTCAGGTAACAGCGGCCCAGGACAGACAGATTTACAGCTGCCTCACCCACAGCCCTGCACTCAACCCCACAGTGGCATTGGAGAGTAGCTCATTTGCTCTGAATAATACATAGATCTTCTTTATTATTTATTATTCTAATTTCTCAGAACCACCACAAAACATTTTGTGCTTGCCACTTCCATGGTACTGGGGTGCTGCAGGGGCCAGGCCAGGACTCACACTTGCTTCCATACCTCTGGATTTTTTCCAGGTGGCAAGAGGAGGGATTTAAAAACAAACAAACAGAATCAATGAAGCAAAACATTTCAAGCCAAATTCACTGCTAAAGTATGTGCTGTGGCTCTCTGAAAACCAAATGTCTTGGAGAAGCTGGCAGCAGCTGCCACGCTGGAGCAACCAATCCACCAGTCCTGGAGCCCTGAGCACACATGGATTTGGGAGATTCCCAACTGACTTCCCGTTCTGGAAGTCACTAGATAGCGAGCCATGAATGCAGTTCCCATCCTGAAGTGGTTTAGAGGAAAAAAAAACAAACAAAAAACAAACAACTGAACAATTATGGCCATTGGACCCTTCTTCCAAGAATAAGTGGTGCTCTGCAGCATGTCAGTGATTCGTTCTGCATTTCTGAGGCGCCCCGTAGAAATGCAAAAGGCAAATTGATCAAAAAGGCTCTTTGTCTTTGCCACAGCCTTGGCACAGGATCACCTCTAAAACTTATTCTGCCATGTGATTTTCACATCAGATGCCAAAAAGTACTACTGCTTTACAGCAAAAGCTAACCAGGTCCAGCAACGCAAGCATCGGAATGGACAATTTACTTTGTCTCAAATGCCTCTATAATAGAAGAAAAGCAGCTGTACTGCATATTCCAGTTTCCTGGCCCCAGAGCAATACCTAAACTCCCCAAACCCTGAGGGAGGACTGCGGAGGGAAGAGCTGAAGGAGGTGGCAAACCTCCTTCAAGGCCTGCACCTGATTATGCAGATTAAAGCAGCTCCAGGGCTGCTCCAACTTCTGCCTGGGCCTGGCTCCACCCTTCAGCCAATGACCAAAAAATAAAAAAAAAAAACCAGAAAGAGCGTTTGGGGCTGCTGTGCATCTCCTGGATTGAGCAAATGACAGGGTTAAAAAAAAACAACCAGAAAAATGGTTTTCATGAAGTTGAGGGAAGGACGATTTTGTGGAAGTCACGGGACCCTGAGATGAGTTTGAGAAGGGGATAAATAATCAAAGCAGCTCCTTACTGCCAATTTGAGAGATGGTTAAGGTGCAGGATAACTCTTTAGAGATGTGAAGTTTCATACGGTATAGAAATGCCTGTCTGCACCCTAGGTAACCCAACAAAAGGAACAACAAAAGCAAAATAAGGATACAAAGTAAGAACATCCTGGCCATCCTTAATTTGGCCGTTACGTCTTTTTAATGAAGGTGTTTTACCCATTAAAAGTGTGGCACACAATTTCACAGCCCTCCAAAACTGAGCTTCCAACCTGCACATCTTGAGGATGAAGTCTTTAATAAAGAGAAACAACACCCATACACCTAAAAACCCCAAAAGCACAAAAATAAACAAACTGATCTCATTTGAGTTTGTCAATACCCCAAACCAAAAGCTACTATCAAAACTGACCTAATTGCATCATAGGTCAGAGTAAGTTGATCCTTTTGCTATGTACCTGGCTTAATAGCATATACCATATTTTTATGACATCGCCACCCTTTAGGTCAGATTTCAAGATGTGGTGTCACCAATCCAGAGACAGGACAGGCTTTTTATCATGTTTTCTATTTATAATTTTGATTCAAAACCTCAGCAACACTTCAGATGCACACAATCCTTATTGAAACTGGCTTGATGCGGATTACACCCCCAAGCACAAGGGAAGCCTTTATCACTTATGGCCAGTGTTTCGGGAGCTTATAACTGTAATCAGGTAGGGATTATATCAGCATGATCTGTATTAGCTGAACCGTGGCAAAAAACTTTTTTTCTATTTGACCTTCCCACCTCTGGCATGACAATAATAAAAAATAGTATAACATGCACCATCCTCCACAGGCAGCAGATAGTGCTTTGAAAGAAAAATTAGTCATTAATTAGTGGAAGCGGATCCTTGTATGGTGCATTGTTATCCAGGATTATTTCATCAGGATCTGCTGACCCAATTTCTGCATTGGAAAGGGAATGACATTTTTTCACACTATTGGGGGGGCAGGGGAGGGGGGAGAAAAAAAACCAAACCAACAAACACACAGATTACTCAAACTTTTCAAAATATGGTTGCAAACGAGATACCTGTATTGGTATCGCTACAAAAGCCAAATGAAACGAGAGCCATTACAAATATATAACCATGTCTCCACTAGAATCGGATTTTGATTCCCTTAAAATACATAATTCCTAATTAAAACATATGGAATCCAGCTAATACAGCCTCATGACTAAGGGATTTAGTGAAGAGCAGGAATTTTTTTATTACTGCTGTGATGGTCCGCTCTGTCATGGGTCATCCTTAGCTTACTCCTCCTGCAGTCGCCCTAGGGACAGCTGACTCAGATAAATTAAAAGAGCTTCATTTGGGAACCTTCCCCAACACACGAAAGGATTCGCCTCCTAATCTGTCAAAATCCAATAACGTTAAAGCAACTGCAACCTGCTTACAGCTCAGCAGGGCTCTCTGAGCCAGCAGGCAGGACCAGTGGTCCAGCAATGGATGGGTGGCAGCAAGGAGGGATGGGATAAAAACCCATTTTGGAAGTGGCAGCAGAAGAGATCTCTGCTGTTGAAATGTTTTGTGCCCAGGCACTGCAAGCTCACATGAACTAAGTTCAGCCACCCCCTGACATCACCCATCCTCCTGCACTCACCCCTTCCACACAGCCGTGAACACAGGACCCTCTGCACGACATGAGACGCATCTCCCTAGGGTCCTGCTCTCATCCTCACTGGCACAAAAATATATCTCAACATGTCTGACATTTGAGTTCCTTTATTCACCACCAACACAGGTGTGCTTAATGCTCTGCCCAGATCATCTTACCTTACATAGCTCACCTGCATGTCTCAGATCAGCAGATTGTCTTTCATGAGACCTTACAGCAGCCCTCTGGAAGAGGACAACGCCATGAGCCTTGTTTCTAAAGTGGAGGACAGAGAAAAGAGCTCCCTCAAAGCCACTCCATAGCAGGGACAACCCTTCTACTGATACTGAACCTACAAAACCACCACAGGCAGCTGTTTTCATTTTCTTATAAACTCCTCTCACTTGCTAATCATTTTCACATGCCAGCCAAGTAATAAGGGAGTCAGGGAGCAACATCACATCTGCTGCATATTCCTAGGGGACAAGATCACCAGAGGAGTTAAAGAAGCCCCTTCTGCTGAAGTCACAGGCAAAAAGGGACCCTCATAACCTCCTGGAATCAAAGGTTCAGGTTACCTTGGAAGGCAGCTGTCCCACCTGGGAGCAGATGTGGTTTGTGGAGAGGATGAGGGAAGTGACGCCAGTGGGGAGACCTCTGCTCCCCTCCCAGTGCAGATACCTGCAATGGGTGTTTTGCAACTGTTCACCCTCCTCCAGCACGCAGCTCTCCTCATCACTAATGGGAGATACGTGTAAAATTCTCTGCCGGGTTATAGCAGCATTATTTTTTAAACAGGTAGCTGCATTTTCTGCCCATTACGCTGCTGGAGAGGAATCCAGATGACACTGTACTCCTGCTTGTGCCAGCCCAAGCCATTCCTGCAGAGACAGGGACAGTCAGCACATGAAATCACCCCAGGGGAACAGCCTTTTCCATGCCTGCAAGCGCTTTAGGGAAAGTTGCTTTTTCCTTTTTTTCCCCTCAGTTTCAGCTCAGAGAACGACACTTTAGTGCTAAGCACAGTGGCTGCAATAGGCCTCTCTTTCCAGTGGCTTGGGACCTGCTTGATTTTTGATATATGTACTGCAAAACCTGTGGAGAGAGGAGCACCTTCGGGTGAAGCTACCTGCAGCTTGTGCCACCTGGTGACAAAGGCTAACACACCTCCCACTCACTCTGTCACGAAGTCTAAGATACTGCAACTTGCCCATTGCCTTTAATCCTGCAGATAATGGCATAATGAGATCCAGTGGCTGGGGGTTGCACTTAAAATATACAATTAATGTGCCATTTCAGTGAAAGTAGTTAACAAGCAGGGTGGCTTCGTGGGGAGCGCGGCAGCCTCTCCTGCACTGGCAGGCTACATCAAGACCAGATGCATCTCTAGGAGATGTGACTGAGGTCAACCGTAAATTAACGGGCTCGTCTGTGTGAGGAAAAAAAAATAATACTGGGTCCAATTGCATGGTCTGGTATGAAGGAGGCCAGACGAGATGGGCCGATGAGTTCTTTCTGCGCCCATGAACTTTCTGAATCCTTCTTACCCGGAGGGGAAGAAATGGCAAGGGCTCCCTCTGCCATTTTACCAAGGCTGATTCTTAATCAATAGCAGGGCTGGCAGTAGCTCTTGTGCAATACCACTTTCCCCAGAGCTGGGCCCTCTTCCCCTGCAATGCTCCCAACCCCTGCTGGTCTCAGAAGAATTGAGCCCAAAGCTCCACATAGCAATTCAAATGCATCACCAGACATTAGGCCACCGGGTTAACCACTGTTTAATTTCGTCACATTTGTTTGTGAGTTATGTACGTGCCTTTCTTTTGTCAACATCTCCTTTTAAAAAGGATATTGATTTTGTTTTCAAAGGCTCTCGAAAATAAAATGAATGACTACATTCTAAGGAAGAGTCATTTTCTCAACAGCTGTAAATAATTTATTGTTTGCAACCCACCCAGATCAAAAGATACTTCATCAACTGATGTGGCAAAATCTGGTGCAAGCTGCATTTCTATTATCTCAGATCCAATTAACCATTTGGAGCAGACTAAAACATAACTAGATCAATCCAGAATCAGATTAATATCCAATCCATAATCACATTAATCACAATCTGTCCATAATTAGCCATCAGATAATCCCATTGGACAGGAGGTGACATGCAGTATCCCATTATCTCATTAATTATCTATTTTCAGTATCAGACATTGTCCCCAAACACAAGGAAATGTTTTTTAAAGGAAAAATGGACAGGGAATTCTCCTTTTGCGACATCTTCCCCACTGAAGCCCCTAATGGTTCGATGTTGGAGTTTTACATTTCTTTGTTTTCACATGTTCTGCTAGAACTAGGAGCTGGTTTTTTTGAGAATGTCATCTTTTTAAATAAAATATGATTATCTGAGGAAGATGGATAAATAAAACATTTGTTTCATGTGAACAAGTTTATGAACGAAAAGAAAACCCTTCATCAAAGGTTTTAATGGTAACATGATAACAATAGCTTTGCAATGCTAAATCTTCTTGCAGATGGTTCCTGTCCTTTTTTTTGTAATGTAAGTGAAATTGTGTTCCATCTGTTTTAATTTTATAATGGACTTAATCCATGGTTGGCTCTGAAAGAATCAGCATTTACTGCCTTTGCAATCTGCTGCAAACAAAAAAATTGTTACCGTTTCCCCTTTCTAGAGGGAGCTTGTATTTCTGTTTGGGAGCAAAAAGCAAAGAGTTGCTCCGTAGCGAGTGGGAAGCGCTGTTAGCCAGCCTCACCCCGCGGCCAGGCAGCCCCTGCCAGCTCTCACACCAAACCCAACCGGAATTGCCCCGAAAGCAGTTGGAAACTCTGGACTCCGGGTGGAAGAGAGCAAGGAGTAATAAGTGTGGCAGGAAAGATTGCATTTGCTTTTGACTAGCAAATGCTTCCAGCAGTTCCAAGCGACCTGAAAGTGGTTTTCCAGAGGTCCCTCTTAATTATTCTATGATTTTATGATGTACAACGATTATGATTACCTGTTTGTAAAATGTGGTGGTATTGGGCTGGTCTTATGTCTCCTGGCATTACCTGTAGTTGTTGAAAAGTTTTTCATACATCGCCTAAAAGGAGGTTCAGGGCTTTCAGCATTTCCCTGGCAAGTCCTTTTTGGGGGTTTTCTACTAAACTGCCTGTGCAGCACTGCCTACCCCATTCCTACCTGCCTGATCACGAACCGAGTCCAGTCCCACCGTACCTGCCTGCTGTCAGTGTGCTGCTTGGTACTGACTGCGGCACACCTTTGTGCTGGATTGGAACGGTTTGGCTGGCTCAGCTGTAACCTTGCCTATTCCTAAGCTGGTGAGAGGTTTGGGAGAGCAGACAGGACCCTGCCCTCGAGTGAGAAAAAGGGTGATGCAACACAGCATCCCTGCCAAGCTGCTGTATTCTTAGACGTGTCTCATTCTCATATCACTCTGACATTTTATTTTTGCATTTTATTGTTAACACATGCAGTTACTGACTCACTCAGGTCTCCGTGGATTCCGGCTCAGGCTGAAGTCACCCTCCTGCACCCCCTTTCCTGCCAGGCACCCAGGCATGGGCAGGACACCCTGTGCCGCCCCACAGCCACGGCAGCACTGTGGAGGTTCCCATCACCCATCCCACGGGGTCACCCTGGTTTGAAGAGCCAGCCAAATTTTTCCAATGCCCTTCGCATCACTCACCTCCCAGCTCAGCACTGCTGCTGGCAAACGAACCACACTAACGGCAAGCGGCAGTCAGACTGCAAACCCCAGCAGGCACCACACCACCCTGCCACTGCCACACAGGCAGGGGACACTCACCCTGCCCTAAGAATGTCATTGCCACACCGCACCTCTGCACCTTTGCATGTGCAGGGACAGGCAGGGATACCAAAATCCACTTGGCGACACATGCCCCTGCTGAAGTGGGTGCCCCAAATGCCATCCTGCTTCCCACCTCAGCTCCTGTGCAAACTTAAACGTTTGCTTTCAAACATCTGGTGTCCTCAAAGCCATTAGCAGGGGCTGTGGTGAGGCTGGGGAGAGTGGGTCAAATAGTCAAATGCCCGTGATCCAGATCCTCCTCAGCATCAGGGGTTTCATACCTACAGGGTGCTGGGCTTGTACAAAAACCAAGCTCTTCAGTTGAAAAACATAGCCTGCCCCCCTCCTTCACGCAAAAAGAGCACAGCCTGCCCCTTCTGTGCCCAAATTTGAAGTCACCACATCCTTCCCCAGTCGTACAGGTTGGTCTATACCTGTCAGATTCCATGTGTAAAACTAAAAAGGTGGTCGCGTGAAGGGGAGGGACAGAACCAAAGTCCCAGCACGGCAGCAATCTCAATTCCAGCACATAAAAGCTTGCATGGAGCTTTTGAGCTACTCGTGCTGCTGTGCTGCAAAGTCTTGGGGAATTTAAAACTGAGTCAAAGGCCGATGAAGTGCTCTCCCCATTTTTCTGCTAATGCACAGGAAGCCCGTGGAGACTGGGGGGAAAGAGGGAGGAAAAATGAATAGAAGGGATAAAAAAGCAACAGGAAAGGTTCAGCTGCAGGAGCAGCACGCGATCAGGTGCATGAAAATGCGGTGAAAATACTCTTTTTCCCCTCTCATTTCAACTCATCACGCGGCTGCTGCCCGGGACGGCCGCCCCGA
>NW_009260435.1:3508131-3508747 GCF_000687185.1 Egretta garzetta | reverse complement strand
CCCAGCGCTCCGTCTCCCACCGGTCCCGGTTCCTACCACATGCCTGTCCTTTCGGCCGTCCGCGCTGCCCATCCCGTTTCTTTCTGCCGTTCCTATTTCTTCCTCTTCTTCCCCCTGCTTCTTCGTTCCTTCCCTCTTTCTCTGCCCGCGTTACCGTTTTTCTTTCTTTCTCTCTCTATTTCTGCGTTTCGGTTTGTCGTTCTTTATTTTTAATTTCTATTTCCGTTTTTATTTCTTTTTTTCTCTTTCTGTTTTTCTGTATTTGTTTGGTTTTATTTCTCTTCCCGTCTCTCTGATGCCTTGTCTCTTACTGTTTTCATTTGTCCACGTTCCCGTTTTTAAGCGTGTCTGTTTTTCGCTGGTTTTGCGTCTCATTCCGTCGTTCCGTTTTTATTTCTTTTTCTTTCTTTCCGTTTTTCCTCGGCTTTTGTTTTAGTGTTTCCGTGTTTCTGCTTTAATTCCCTTTACTGAAATTCCACTTTTACATCTCCGTCTTTCTGCATTTATTTTCCTCGATCAAGTTTCCGGGTTTTTTAATTCTGGCCGTATTTATTTCTCTACTTTCGTGACTCCATCCTTCCTTTCCCTCCGTTTTTCCGTCTTTACTCCTTTTTCT
>NW_009260435.1:3507692-3507916 GCF_000687185.1 Egretta garzetta | reverse complement strand
GGGGGGCGCCGCCCCCGGCCGCAAGTGCGCCGGGTGCGGGCAGCCCCTGGACGAGACCTGCACGTGCTTCCTGCGCGACGGCAAGGCCTACTGCAAGCGGGACTACAGCAGGTGACCCCGAATGCGCCGACGCTCGTTTGCGAAATAACCGAACCAAAACCCGAAAAAGCGCAAAAGCCCCTTGAAACCCCCGCTTTTCCCCCCCCAAAAACGAAAACCCGACT
>NW_009260435.1:3506110-3506379 GCF_000687185.1 Egretta garzetta | reverse complement strand
GCCGCCCGCCGCCGCGGGACTTCCGCATGCCTGCGCTCCCTGCATGAGACACCCGGCCCGGGGCCGCTCCCAGAGCGCCGGACAAACGCCTTTGTTTTTTAATTATTCTTATTTAAAAACAAACAAAAAATATGTTACGACGGCCAAAAAAGCACCGGGATCCTCGCTGCCTTCACCAGACCGGAGAGAGAGCCCCCGCCCTGGTTATTTCGTTGTTTTGGTTTTTGTTATTTTGGGGTTTTTTGTTTTTTTTTTTTCCCCTACGGATT
>NW_009260435.1:3505349-3505729 GCF_000687185.1 Egretta garzetta | reverse complement strand
CCTCAGCCGCGGAGCCGGCCCGGCCCTCCCTCCCTCCGCGGAGCCGCGCCGTTCAGCCTCATCTCACGCCGATGCCTCTCCCGGGCCGCGGCGCCCGGCCCCGCACGATCGCTGGAAGGACGGGACACAGAAACGAGACTTTTTAACGGGAAAACCAGTGCTAATAATGTTAAATTATCAATGGACGGAGGACGGATTGTTTGAGCCTTTAACGAACAAAAGTAAGTTATTGTTATTTATTGTCAGAGTCATCAGTTGAATAGTGGGATTAAATATTTTGGACTTAATAAAAAAAGAGAAAAAAAAGAAAAAGAAAGGATTGAAACGAAAAAAAAAGGGGGGGCGGGAGGGCGGCGGCGGGGCTTCCCGTGCGCGGAGCC
>NW_009260435.1:3476088-3504236 GCF_000687185.1 Egretta garzetta | reverse complement strand
GCCTCGGGCGAGAGGCGCGGAAAATAAATCTTGCGGAGACACGCCGCCGTTTTTACGCTTTAATTTTGCTTCACGGAACCTTCACCGTTAAGAGAACACCACGAGGCTTAAACAGGCGTTATCAAAGTCTTATCGAAACGTTAAAAATGTGTGTGGATTAAAAAAATCTGCATTACGTGACTTATCACAAGTAACCAAAAAATTACAAACGAACTTTCCTCAGAGCCAAATCTGACAAATTCTTTAGAGTTTCCATTAACTGGAAAGGCATCTTCAGAGTCTTTCCCTTCCCCCCCCATTTTTGAGCCTTGATGGCTTATGGTAATTCGAAGACAGCAACATTTGTAACGCAGAAGTCACGCTACAGACAGAATAAGTTATTTTATTACAAGATATATAGAACATATTTTCTCTATTTGCAATCTTATTTCAGCAGTTCTGCAGTGTGAGTACCGCCACATCACAGGGCAGAAAATACCCAAATCATGACATAGGATATGTGAATGAAATAAACTCAAATTATCAAAAAATTACAAAACAGAACTTGAAAGTATCTACAGTACTTATGATATAAATAGTGCAAATTATGTATCTACAGCATAAGTATTTAGAGTACTAAAAACTTTTCGGAATAGCCTTTTAGAGAAGGTAGTCGGCAGGAAACTGGTCAGCATGATGATGTTATTAGGGATTTTAAAACCAAATACAACGCTTATTTTTTCAAGAAGAACTGTCGAGCTTCTTCCCAGGACTGGCGGGGGAATCTGTTGGACAGCTCAAGATAATCTTGAGAACTGAAAAATTTTTCTGTTGAAGACAGAACATACAATTACCAAGTTATTCTCTCTTAAGATAAGATGGCAATAAAACAAGAATAATGAACATGCGGCCAATTCGAGATACTTCCAAGTCATTTGCTCCCCTCCCCCTACCCAAAACTTCTCAAATCATGGGGTAACACTTCCATGGAGCTACGGTCATTGAGGTTTGGCTTTAAAAACAGGGGCAGAGGGCTCTGATGAGCATAGGCTTAGATTTTTAAGCTTTTGGATCAGGCTCTCTGCTTTACACATCGGAATATCATACATCTTTACGCATTTTATGTTCTCAGGCCCACCGGGGACCAATTCAGCCTCGTTCAAGTTTGGGCAGCCTCGACCGCGCTCTCTCTGCTCAGCAGCTTCTTTTTGCACAAAGGGCTGTGGAGGAGTTTTGCTCCCCGATTTCCCCCAAAGCTCACGGCATGATTACAAACGCAGCTTTTACTCCTATGAGTAACTGCTGGTGACGTGAACGGGACTACACATGCGTGCACAAGTTTGTGGGGTCCCACCCTTTGAGCAGCACATTGCAGCACAGCACCCAACAACAAAGTTTGTGTTTTCAAGTTTTATCTGGAGCAGCATTATTGTTCCCATTTGTTTTTTTGGGGGACACTCTCCTCCACATTAGAGTGGTATAATGGACAAAAATAATCCTGCTTATACTATTATTAAGTCAACTTTTTTGCAACAGGGTCATGTTTAGAAATCACACTCACATGTCACCACATAGTCAGCTTTGTTTAGAAGTTCATTCAGTTCGAATAGGGAAAATAAAAAGCAGTTTTCCACTTGGATTTCGGATGTTTGTTGAGCAGATTCTCATGCAAACACAATCCTGGAAAGTTTGTACTGCAGACACTGCACAAGGCTGCTTCAGACTAAGAGGCGTAATGTTGACAGTAAAAATCTCCATAAATTTATGTTAATTTTATATTTTGTAATTTATTTTTAAATGCAAAGCTTATGTTTGAGTCCTAGAACCGCTCACCTTCTGCCAGATGTTCAGCAGAATGGTGGTGGGTTTCTGCTTGCTATTAGGGAGAAATGACTGTCCCAGCGACACACTTTATGCAAAATATGGGTGACTCAAGACCAGATTCCCATCAACACGCTTGAATTTCAGACGCGTGTAACAAGTTATAGCAGTCTTAGCTGAGAATATTTCGAATTGTTAGCCTAAAGACGTTAACTGCACTTTACAAAATATTTACAACAACTGGGGTGGGGGGGGTGGGGTGGGAGGGGAGGAACTGAACACTTCTGCAAACTGACAAACTTTCCAGGATAATAACAGGACAGTATCTTACTAATTTTTGTCTCCCCAGGTGTATTGGCATGGCTGCTTGGCTTCTGCAAACTTAGAACTTTTGAAGGTAGCCTTTGTGACAGCTAATTAAATATGTGCACGTACAGTATCACATTTTAAGACACAATACCACATAGCATTTAATCAAGATTAACAGTCTGAATTCCTGATACAGTGAGCAGCAGCCTGGAAGACATGCATGTTTAAGTCAGAGTGTAAGCTAGAGAGCCTCTCCCCAAACTGTAAAATCATTTTGCAATTCACTGTCTTTCATCGTGACACGGATTCAAAAAAATTAAATCACAGTAAAATAGAGTATCTACACCTTTTGTTACCCAATTGCTACTCTGTTACATTTCATTGGAGACATACCCCTCTGCTGCAATAACTGATTATCCATTTGACCTGAACTCTGTGCAAAATCCTAAGGGAAAAAAAGAAAACAAACCAAAAATGGCATCAGGTTTTCAGATCTTGCATCTGAGGAATTAAACCAACATTTTAAAGCCTTCATGGTCACTCAAAAGTACTAATACTTGATGAAATCTGTAAATTAACAAACTCTGGCTTGTTTGCTATATATTACAACAGAATACTGCCAGCATTTAAACTCTATAATATATAGTAGATACCTTTGTTTATACCTTTTTTTGAAAAAAAAAAGTTAATACACAACAGAAAAAACAAGATTTTAGTATCTTCTTAGGAAATAGTGATTATCATGACTTTTAATTTAGGAAAACATTTACTACAGCTGTGTTTCTTTAAAACAAATTACTCCAAATACACTCTTACAAAATTCTTGAAGTATCCCAATTTCATCGGCTGTGCTTCCCAGTGACCCAGGAGCCTGGGGGCCTGATCTCCTGAGAGTAAGTGAAGTTTCTCCACAGAGGTGATTAACTCTGGCCAATGCTGCAGCCAGCCATGGAACCAGCTGAGGTGCAGTTAATCTAATTGCCCAGCATGATGTGTGATCCCTTGCTGCTATCGGACATGATGCTGCATCCTCCAGGGTCAGCAAGGACTTTGCTCAGAACAGTGTAGGATTAGGCCAGTTACCTGCCCCAGAATGGAGAGGGCTTTTAAGATCCTATCTTTTGTTCCAGTGCATATTCACTGGGCAGAGAGGGTGTAGTTGACATAAGAGATACAATTTAGCAAAGCAGGGATACTCCTAAATGTTTTTTAAAATTATTTCAGCACATCTAGAAACAGAAGTAACAAAAATAAAAAGGATGATGCAAACTTCACATGATGGAAAGATATCTGTTGGTAGGGAGGTATAACGTGGGTCGTCATAAAATCCATCAATCATTTTCCTTTGATTTATGCTGCACACATTTAACACACTGTATTTAAGTGTTATATTTGTACACACCACCAAACTTTTACGTAAACGGGCCTTCTTTTTGCATTCCCTGGCACAGGAAGAATCTCATTTTCTAGTCACGGGGAAACATTTTACAGTCTTTCCCAAACCTTCCACTGAAGCAAATGAGAGATTTGCTTGACAAACAGCAGCTAGTTGAAATAAAAGCACAGAGGCGAGTCTCTTCTGCGCGGGCGGGTATCCGAGCATTCCTCGGTTCCCTTCAGGATCATTCTGTGTGTGTGCATGTGCAACATTTGGGATTAGATTTTAAAATGGATAAAATACTAAAGTACCAGTGAAGTCAGCAAAGACGTGACACTTTACAGCACACAAGGATCTTCCATATTTTCATATAACACCTTTTCTAAAAGACTGCAAGTATGTGTACTGTATCTGTGCTTGGCATCTGAGATATACCTCTAATTAGAAATCAAATTAGTAACGCTGACCCTTGTAAATATATTTACGCTTTGCAGTAGCTACTGGGGATTTAAATGCCATTCCCTCTCTCTTATAGCACAGAAATCAAGGTAAATAACTTTAATTATTCATATAGGGAACACTCTCCTCCACTCTCATGGTTTTTGGCTGAAAAAAACAAACTAAACTTGCTGCATTTACTCGTAATGCTTAAGTTATTTTTTGCCACTGCAACTTCTGCACTGAAATCTGTAGTTTCACTACGTGGAAGTCAAAGTCAAAGATGAATTGCAGCTTTGTATTTAACCAGAAGTTCATTACTATATGGCAAATTCTTTTAATACTAAGTTCTAAACTTTTTTTTTCCAACTGCTATGCAATTATTTTAGTATTAAAAGGATAAAAAGTAGTTGCACTCAGAAGTTGGATGTTATGCTACGACTTCTAGTAAATATTTAGTTCTTTTGCCTTCTCTCCCAAATCTGTGTAGCCTTGCCCTTGGACTAGCTGTGAAGCATTAAGAAAAAGAGTTTGACTAACAATTCTGTATCAACAACAGCACCTTTCAGGTGACTGATGCAGAGTTACTAGACTCCTAAAAGCCTATTATTTTCTAACAGTACAGTGTTTACAAAAACTGCATTTATTCATTGGAAACAGTCAGTAAAATGTATGAAAAACATGAGGCAGGCATAAAATCTGATACATAGCACACAGTATATAAATTTAGACAAAGGGAACCAAACCACTGTAAATTCTTATTCAAAACAGTATTCGTAATGGCTCACTGTCAAAAATAAAGATTGCAAGGTTAGACCAGTAACATATGTTCTGTGTATTTTCTGCATAAAATATATACACTTCTGTTCAGTTCTCTCTGTAAATCTATTGTACGCAGTATACAACTGTACATTTGTATGTGAACACATCAATATGCCGATTTCAGATATGCTATATGTGCAGTAGTTTTTAAAAAATAAATGTTTTAAGAATTGTCTTGTAATAGCAGGATCTACATCAACTCTTCCTAGCACGTCCAATAACTTTAAGGAAAACAGGATTCTGCATGTGATAGTGAGAACCTGAACTACTTGGTAACCTTTTAGAGTTACAAGATGCCTCAAGTACAGGCACAATCTGTGGTTTGAAAAGAGCTGCAGAGAATCTTAAAGTACTTCAATGCTGTTTACTTGTTTTACTTAAGTCAAATGATTTCCATATACACAGCAAAGGCAAGAAAAACTGTTGCAGTTATCCTGCACACCACTGTTATGTTACTGCAATAGCTACCTGAATGAACGTGGCGAGTAAAACACAGCTCATCTCCTGCTCCAGGATGATCTTGTTCTGAGGGTTATTGTAACAAGCAGCTATTAGCGAAGGGAAGAGCACTTTGATTAAACGAGGATCACTGAAATACTGGAAAGGCAACTGGCATAGTTTTTGCAGCACCGTGGGGTGACGGCCAGATTGTACAATGATCTGAAAATACAAAAGTAACAAAATTAAAACACGTGATCTATCTGTTCTTCTCTTCCTGTTAACCAATAAGGGTGCTGAAGTCATGCTAAAAAAATGAGCATGGCTGAGGAGTAAATACTAAAAATAAAGCTTATAACATTTAGTCCAAATAACTTCTGTTTTATCGTGCAAGTATTATTTTTATTGCAGAGGAACACAGAAACCTCTTTTTCTGTATCACTCAGAAAAACAGTAACTAAATGAGAAGTGGATTAATCTAAAGATTGTATTAAAATAGATCATATAAAACCTTCATTCAAATGACAAAGAATTATAGCAAAGAGACTATCGTAAGTTAGAGCTACGAAACAAGAAAACCCAACCCCTGCCATTTAAACACAGTAAACATGCCTTTAGGGCGAAAAAAATTAAGAAAGAGATCACCAGGACTGTGTAAAAAACCCTCCCGAAGCTCGATCATCCTTTACTAGAGTGCTCTCTGGCAATTAGAGAGGACTCTGTTTCATGGTAGATGTCTGCCACGCATTCTCAGGCACCAAAAAGAAAAGGTGATTGTAAGCTGCACAGCAAGGAGTTTCAGTAAGTAGAGACTCAGAAAGATCCTCCCATCTGCATTTCTTATCTCGGTTTCTATCAGTGCCATTGACTCTAAAAGGAGAATTGTTTAGATAAATGGGACTGTTGTCATGAAGCAGGCTAAGTTTACAACTGTGTACATCTGAAGAAATAAGGCAATGCTATTACTGGTCTCCTGCAAAGGAACCTTTCCAATTTACTTGATATTTTTATAAAGTCTTTGTGATAAACTAAAAAATGCCAAAATCGGATCTGTTCCAAGTAAGCTTGATTAGACAATTATAATATGAAAGAGCTGTTTGACCCAAAGTTGGCTTTTCAGCATAGGAGGAAGCTCCTATAAGGTCAGAACACTGTAAAACTTAGGGTCACGACTGTAAATTGTACTTGGAAAAACACAATTTTACAGGTACACACCCAGACAAGACTGCATTCAAATTAAAACCAGAAGGACAGAAAGAAGCAGTTGAGACCACAGGAACATAAATTACAGGGATTTACAAGTTTTCAAAGCACTTTTAACAATACCTTCAGAGCACACTCTCAGTTGATAATGCAGTTCAGTTTCAAAACAAGATCAACAAAGTGACAGTTGGCATTTTTTTCAGTTCACCAGCCAAAAAGACACAGAAAACCTTTCAAAATACTGGTAGAAATGTCTTAATGCCCTTAAAGACAAGAGGAATTTTTACGAGACAGCCAAATACGTGACAATTAAGCATACATTCAGACATTGTTTTGAGGAAAATATCACTGGCGTGCTTTGATGATGCTAAGCTTAACTATCGGCTACCACCCTGAAAGCAACAGGGTGCCTTTTGAGCTTGTGATTAGTATTTGGATTTTAAATTGACCAGTGGTCAATTAATCTATATAAATTAATCAATTAATCTATATTAATCTATATAATCATATTAATCTATATTTTTCTATGGTAAATTCTACAATCAGAGAGGTACTTAAAATCAACTGTAACTGTACTAAAATAACTATAATAGGTATTTCTGATCCAGGACAAAACAACAGAACTCTTCATTTCTTTTTAATGGCCCCTGTACGCCTGATGAACAGGCAGAGGAAAAGAAGTTTTGGGGACTTTTCATTTTTCATTTCACACTTCACTTCTTTTACCTGTTCTAAAAATGCCGTGGATAATTAGTGAAGTCTTGCCAAACTAACGGTGCAGATACCTAAATAGCTTTCATGGAATTATTATTTCATTCTCTTTTTCTTTTCAACATTCTTACTACTATGATGTTATCAACATTAAAGATACGAAGGTATATATAAGGGCTGCTGATTGTTTTAATCTGGTATTTATCACATGTGGAATCAATTTAATGATTTCAGCTCAGTGTACTAATGCAGCTCCTAGACCTGATACACTATATTATGTACACTGAAAAAAAAAAAAAATAAATCATGAGTCACCCCTTACTGGAAAAAACCCCGAACAAATAAACCTCTAGCAGAGCTCATATTCCATGTTCCACTGTCAAATGGCAGAGAAAGTGAAGTCCAGCACCTGACTTCGCAGATGAACAACGAAGAAAACAAATAGACACCTTGTTTATGACTTCTTTACAGTGGAAAAAGACTTCTCTTGACTTTTTTTTTTCTTTTTTTTTAAACAGTCACTTGGCTGAATGATCTCAGGGTGTTTGGCAGGCCTGGAATACTCATCTTACAAAATGCTCTAATATGAGACACAAACTCTTTACTGAAATCCACTGCAGAAAGCTTGCTTTTCCTCCTGCCACATACTGGAAATCCAGACACGTGTACCCAGAATTAGCTTTTCTTGTTGCTCTCTCTAGCCTGGAAGTCAGATATGCCTGTCAAATGTAACAAGAGCCTAATTAAAACACTGCATTTCTGCACAGCCAAGCATTTAAGCACCTGCTTAACTTCAGATATGTGCCTAGGTTCCATTAATATTAGCTTGTGGTTTTCCTTTTCTGAATTGAGACCTCTATCAAATTAGCACAAGCTACATTTTGGTTTTTTTATCCAGAGCAGGCAACTCAAATTAATGTTTTCTATTTTTCATTTAAAAAATTTTGCTTACTCTCAAAATTTACAGATATTCATACAACTTTATTGGTTTTGACTGGGCTTAGCTTAAATCAATTCCAAAGAAGATGCACCTGCTTAGCCTAGCTTGTTTTTGGCCTGAGCAAGTAAACATGAGAACAATCCTCTCTAGATC
Source organism: Egretta garzetta (assembly GCF_000687185.1). NCBI lineage: Eukaryota > Metazoa > Chordata > Aves > Pelecaniformes > Ardeidae > Egretta > Egretta garzetta. Next base: position 3,496,044 of record NW_009260435.1, on the reverse strand, counting down.
TAAACTACACACAGGTAAGAGACACAGCAAGTATGTTTCTGAAATGCTATTTCGTGATGAATTAATGTAGTTTTTCTTTGTGCTACCAGCCAAACTCAAGACCCTGCTCCCTTTCAGAGGCGGAGCCCCCGTTACAGAGTGTGGTGACGTGGTTCAGAGTTAGCATACCAGAAAGCACTGCCCAAGGGCACTGTCTACTCTCAACGTAATGGTGTGCTAAAACCGAGAGGCTAGAGCATCTTAAATTCTTTACTGTGCTGAACTGAAGCAACCTCTACACCGTATAAGCCGACAGTTAGCAAGGCTGCACAATATATGCCACTCTAGTATCCAGTTTTGTTTACTTTTAACCTTTGCTGAAAGTCACCTTTAAGAATAGAACTTTCCCTGCTTGGTCTCTGTCTGAATTTCCAGCTTTCCTGTTACGAATAGGCTGTGAATCCACACTAGCTGACTATCCAGCACAATGACTAATGTGATGACCTGTGGGAACTTTTTACTGAGCAACACCTTTCAAGGTTACCTATTAGTTATCTTCTGTCACTCCCACCAGTTTATAGACTTCTGCAGGTCCCACTAATTTGCTTAATCCCCAATAGCCAGAGGGTCAGGCACTCTCTTCTGCCCTACCAGGCAATTCATGCTCCTGTGTGACTCTGGAAAGTGCACTCTGCACTCTCAAGTGCAATATAACCATCCCGATCCACTGTATTGGTACTTCTGAAATTTATCACTTAGGAAAACATGATGCATGATTTCTACAGTCTCTAGATGGAATCCATTTCTTCAAGTTTACTTGGGCCAATATTCACTGTATAGTATATCGCTTGGCCATTTGCTGTAATTCTTCTAGCTCTGGAAGCAGTATAAAAGTCAGTCTTTCAAAACAGACTACAATGACAAAAGCCAGCAATATGCCACACAGCACTTGAGCAATAAAAAAGGGACAATCAATCAAAAAAATTAAAAGCTCCTTGTGGTATGGAACGGTAATAAAGTTGGGAGGGGAACTCATCATTTTGCTGGGAGATAAGGCTTCCCCTGTCACTTAGGTGGGGTATCTGGCTACAGACCTGACGTAACTGCCGGAAGGATGGATATTCCATCCTGGACTCCACAGAATGTCCTTGTATTCCCACCAGGACAGCTCCAGCAGCCTTCCTCTCCTGCCACTGCTTCCCGGCACCTTGAAAGGAGATCTTCCCAGGACTGAAGGCCTTTGCAAGGGAACTAATAAACCATATGGACCCAAATAATGTGGGTACGATTTTCCTCTGGGTAGCAAAGGGAATGTTGCAGCTCATTTAATTTTTCTGTGCAGCTCCAAGAGCCCAAAAATAATTTTCTGATGATCCTGCAGGAATGAGAATCATAAAAGGGCGACTCCTTTCCTTGCTTGCATGGGCAAGGGTAGATGCATGCTACTAATTTTTCAAGAACTAGTAGTTCAATCAGATCATCTTGTGAAGATTTACATTTTTTTTAACTATGGAGTAGCATTTTTTGTGACAATCTAAATTCCTGTTTCCATCTGCACACATTTTACGTATGTAAAGTGTTTAAAAAAAGAGAAACTAATTGAATTTAAAACTTTGCCTGCAACCTTCCAGAGATTTGAAGATTATGATCACAGATTGGTTCTGTGCATGTATGTTAAATATTTTCAGATATGTTATTACAAGTACATGCTATTACAAAGAATCCCAGTTCAGCCTCAGACCAAGAACTTTTTCACTGTTTGTGTACCTTGCAAGGTTAGTCCAGGATTACTGCAGAGTGGAAGTGCTCATTTTTAGAGCGATATTTAGCCTAGTTCTACTGATGGATTTAGGTTTTCTTGTTTCATTTGGACATTTGCAGCTCTGGAAAGACACCATTTATGTCAGTTATTCCTGTCCATACATACCATAAAAATACTGGAATTCTCTTTCAAAGAGGCTAATTAATTTTCTGGTCAGGAAGAATAGAAAGCCAGCAACAAGTTTTTTGTCTATGCCAAAGCAAAACAAAGAACTGAGAAGTAAGTATTCAACTGATTCAGAAAGCCAGGTTCTCAATGAACTAAACTGTACTAGACCAGAGAATCATAGTATTATCAATCGATTATTACCATTTACTGAAGATTATCCATACATTTAGAAAGCTACAAGACATTCACCACATATCTAAAATGATAATATTTACAATTCTATTAAATTATTTTCTCAAAGGTTGCTTCCCCCCTCTCCCCCCAATAGCAATTAAAAAAATCTCATCACAGTATTCCAGGTTGAAAATGAGTTGGTTTAAGCCTGGCAAGTAGCTCTTCTCCTCCAAACACAGTTGAACTCGATGATGTTTAAGGTCTTTTCCAACCTAAATGATTCTATGATTCTAGGAAATAGTAAAACAGTGGACAGGTGATCAAGTCCAAGCCTAAGCCCAGAGCAAGGAATGTTTTTAACTGGTCAAAGCAGCTTCCCTCTCTACCAAAGGAATTCTCTAAACAAGATGGTGCATTTGCTATGAGACATTGGCCACATCCATTTCAGTGTGGCAAGCAGTACCACCAACAATAATCCATTGTTCCAGGGTCCTTAAAGTCCAGGGCTGGGGGACACAGCTGGTACTGGCCCTTGGAGACCTACAGGGTATACACGAGAGCCCTTAGCCCCAGGCTAACTCAGGAACATGGATGTATACTTCCACCATTTTTGTTTCATTTTTAGGAGACTTGCCAAAGACTTTTCACAAACATAACTGGAAGACATGATTTAAGTGCTGTTAAATAGAAAGACTGTATGTGGGTACTTTTCATACCAGATCCTGTGACTTAATTTGAGTTCTCATTTTCATTATGTTGTGCTGCCCCATGATTCCCTTTATGACAAATTTGCCATTGCCATCAGGCCAATGATTTTGCAAAAGCTTACTTTTTGTTAAGTTGACGCTTCACGGCAGTCAACAGTATCACTTCTGTACACAAAGGCATACAGGTGTGCTTTCCACACCACAAGTAACAGAAAAGCTCACAGCAGCCTGGATACTCTCCTGCATCTCTCCTAATAGCCACTTGGTTACTCTGCCTGCCAGCTCACATTGCCTTCCAGAAATCAACTACACAGAAATACCAGAAAATTTAAAAAATGAGTGTCTTTAGATGTTAACTTGATCCTATTGCTTATTATTTCTATTCTTTTGTCTATATCTTAACGTTATGTCATGGTTTGTGCTGTTAAAATACACATCATAAAAATGCAGAAATTTTGGAAGCAAATGCATTGCTGGCATCACTGGCACTGCTAGGGCACCGCCACCATAAATTAGACCTACAGGGGTAGTGGGATGCCCAAATAATAAGTAGAGATGATGTCCAGCAACTCTCAGCTGTCATCCGAGCACCTGGAACTGCACGTATGCTGCCAGGTCTCCCCAGTAGCAGAGGGATGGCTTGCTTGGAAACACTGCAGCAGGAAAAGAATGTGACTTACAGGTGCTTTCTGTAGCCTACCAGTTTCTTTCATCCACAGAAGAAAGGAAAAATTGCTTCTTGCTGCTTAAAGATAGCAGAGAAAGGAGAAAAATTGCCAAGGAGAGAACCCCCCCCCACTCCAAATGTCAAGATTTCAACAAAACCTTACAAGTCATTTAACTGCACCACTCTCGCGTGACTAACTCTGCATGACATCATTGTGTTCTTAGTACTCGACAATCAGGCTGGTGTTTTTTAGTAATTTTGACCAAGTATTAGAAGCTGTGTCTCTTTATCAAATGAAAAATAGGACAAAACTATACTAAGGTGAAGCGGATACAGGAAAGCAGGGTTGAATCCTTAGCTTTGTAAAGTTTAAAACTTCCTGAAGCAAAACCTTCCTCAGCTCTTGGAGAGAAAAAACTGCTAATGAAATGGTGTATGCCATAGGTACTTAGAACCAAATTACAGTGATTGTCACTGTGAGCTGAATTAACTTCCTAGAAAAACATCCTTCTCAATAGAATTTCCTTCTGTTTTTATGAAACAAAGCTCTTCTACTTGTCTGTGCCCTTCTGCTATAAGGTATTTCACATTCAGATGCAATTTTCTTAGAACAGCTCAGACTAAAAAGCAAATGGTTCTCTAAGGGGCACTCCTTGCCTTTTCCACTGTCTCATATGACCTATGGTTCCAAACTTGAACATGGCCATTATAAACATTTGGATCTTAAAATTGTACTGTCGGTATGGGAACTATTAATGTTTCTTTCCTATTTATTTATCATTTATATAAATGTCAATTCTAATTTGTACAAACAACGAATAGCTTTATTGAACAGGAACTGAAATGTTGTGCATCTAATCTCTGTAACTATGGAGCATTCCATCAAACAGTTAAATCCTTTTGTTTGATGTCAGGTTATTTATAACTTTGTAAAAGAAATAAGTCTTTCTATTAGTAGTCCAGAGTTTCTCTTCAAAGTTAGATCTGCATTATTTCTTTGCTTCTATATAAACAGATCCCATACTGCTAGTATTTAATCAGCAGAATATGTCACCACTTAGGCTCTTCTTCTGTTTTAAGGTCAAGCTCTTTTCTTTCCATTTTACAAACTCCGCTATTGGCAAGGCTCTGAGCAAAGAATGTTCTAAATTCCTCCTAACAGTTATCGGGAATCAGAGTGCCATTTTCATGCAAAAACAATGTTCCAGAATGCTACATTCAAATTTAAAAATAAGAATTTTGTCTATTTGAAAAATTACAGTGTTTATTTTCTTAACATCACATGTAAGCTTTTAGAGAGGAGATAACAGAGTTCGGAAATAACATTAGTCTTCCTGTAAACCACACTACGAGCATTGTCCTTTTCGAGCTAGCTCTGGGGTTTAAGCACATAGATTCAGTGGTGCTCTGTGTATAAGTAACAAATAAAAAATTATCTGAGCAGGTTTTGTGTAATCATCCTAAGCCATTTAAGTGTTTAGGATAGGACAATGGCAAATACCAGCACCGTGATGCAGTAAAGATGTAAAAATGTTTATCAGAAGTGATGTTAGTGGGAAATCTAGATAAAGTTCTTTATACAAAGCTCTTGAAAAAATGTCACCCAAAATGGCAACAAGTCACCTTAGTTATAAGATAGCAAATGCAGTATATGCAGATTAAATTCAGCAATAAATAAATAAGTAGTATTAAACAGATACTGTAAGAGACGTGCTCCATTACAATGTGATGAGAGTAGAACAGGAACAATTCGAATATGCATTGATGCTATCTATGAATTTAACACACACCCAGGCTACAGGATGAAATAGCGATGTAACACCTGAACTAGAAAAGGTATTAAGGAAAAGTCTAACTTTAAAAATTATTTTAGCATTTTAGCGTTTAACACATTAACATAATATTAACATAAAAATAAACATTTAAACATGTGAGGTTGCTCTCATGCTTAATGTTGATCATATACTTAAGTACGTTGTTAAATTGAAGGGTATAACTGCTTTCTAGAAAATGGTAAGCTTCATTGTTTCCAAAATAACGTAACAGGAGATTTGTATGTTTAAATATTAGCCTAATATTTTTTAATCAGGAGATTATTATTGTACATGAAATGTATTGAGAAATACATACATTCTGTAAGCCTCAATAAAAAACCCCATCATGCCATGCCTCAAATCTCTAGGTATTATTCTGAACACTGAAATCACTAGAATTAGGCCTTACAGCCCTGTGCTATTTTTGAAGAATCATCTTCACATTTAGAGAACATCTTCAACTTTGATGACATACCACTTGTAAATTTAAGCTGCTGCTTTGGGCATGATTCTCTACTCATTTACACAGGTGAAAGTCAATTGATGTGAATGAAGAATTCTTGATTTAAAGGCTAGAGAAGAAACAGGACCTCAGTAAAGAGAAGTTCAAACAGACTACTGATGGAGGTTTCTGCCATCGTCCTTGAAAACAGCTAGTTTGGGTCAAAATCCCCAGAAGGTGTAAATAATTAAAATATTACAGTCTAAACCACAGAAAATCTTTTTGTCTCTCTCTTCAAAAGAAAGCATTTTCTGTCAGTCTCCAAAACCCTACTTGCAAGTGAGAATTCTTATTACTAGTACATTTTGTTTTCTGTCTTCCACAATAAAGAATAAAAGGTTTGTGAAAATATCTGATCATCAACTAAAAATACTGTGAAACATTGAGCCATCGGGTATGTTACAGAGCTGGCTGAGGAAAAGCTTCAAAAAGATAGCAAGAAAATATACTTCTCTGCCATGAAAAATGTGCTACGATTTACCCATCACTAAAGGAGGAGGAAGACAAGCAAGATTTTCCGTGGTACTCACTCTACAAGATTTAACACATTTCATTTTATGTTTCAGGATCACTTCAATCAAGTGTTACTGGAGCTAAACAAGACAAAATGGGTTTGGGAGACTTTTTTTGGGCCTCTTGCTGGCTCCCACCCGTATTGCAGCATCCAACACTTGGAACAACTGTCAACTGGCTGAGCCCAAAGCTATGAACACAGAGCAGGCCGGCGTCCTCTCTGCGTGGGGCCAGCAATGTTGGGGACAGTCACTGTGGGTCTGCAGAGACTTGGAAAACTTATAGTTTATGGGAGAAGTACAGGGAGTTCCCTCACACATGAAACGAGGCAGACAATAGCTCACAAGGCCTGATTAAATATTTGCAGGCATTAGACTTTGTTTTAAATTTCTATGTGCAATTTAATTCTCATGAAAAGGAGAGACCGACAGGCTGGGTGGGAATGAGGCAGAGCGAAGGCAGACGTTGCGCAAGCTTCTGCATCCATCTCCGCCAACGGTTCTCCACCGGCCAAACCCGTAATATTCCAGGCTCAGGTCTCGTCTGAGAAGAAACTGCTTATTAAGCAGGATTATGACAAAGTCTGTGGTGTTTTTTCGATGTGGACAAAGTTCCACTGGGGATTAAGCTGAGACCACCAAACTCTTTTTATTTCTGACCCAGGAATAAGTTAGAACGCTGCTCTCCGGAGGTGGCATTAGCCGATTGCTCACTCTCTTCATCACTAAGCTTTACTTACGGACTGTATTTTAAGGTTGTTGACAGTGCTGACTTTTATGACATTGGGAGCTAAGTTTATTCTTGTGTGTTTACAGTTTAAAAATAAGACAGTAAGATAAATCCAAGTGCATTCATTTATCATTTTAATTCCTATATACTCTCTCTTCCTCTCCTACAGGAATCAGCCAGCCATCATCAACTGAAACTAAATACACTTGATTCCATGTCAAGTCTTTGCTCATATTAAATTACCTTCCCCATATCTTCTCAGAAAAAAAAAAAAAAGAAAAAAAATTATGAGATCCATTTTTGAATGTTAGAAATACAATTGAAATGTGACATGTGAAATACACAGTCCCACATGCTCCTGTTGGATTTTATTTACTCTGTCATAGATCATTCTCAAAAAATAAAAAGTAGATCAGTAAGCTCAAATAACAACAAAGGTGCCTGACAAATTACCTAAGAGCCATCCCCACTTTTCACCGACTGCCTAGATAGGAATGCCATCTTTTGTGAAGATATTGGATCACTTAAGTGAATTTATGTGGTCCGAGTATGTAAGGCTGATAGAGAAAAAGCATACACTACAGGTCTGTTTTAATCTACTCCATTTTAACCGGGGGAGTTTAATCCTTCAGGGATTTTTTGTTCACAAGCTGAAGTGCTCCTAAATGGCAGTCGAGACTACAACTTCACATGCATCACTCACTTGCCGAAATCAGCTATTCCACAGAATTTACCAGGCATATTTTTCATTCAGACTATAAAGCTTTAAAAGGATGTGGGTTTTGGTTTTTTTGTTTTTTGAAAGGTTTAAAGAACTAAACCCACAACCTCAAGACGAAATCCATACTCCTAAAAATCCTTCCCCTGAAAAGAAACTACCAAAATCGGAATTAAGTAATTTCAAATACTATTTACTTACAAATATGGACATTAACTATATGGTAACTACGAATTCCTGCATCTTTACTGTTGTGTTGAATTTTCAAAAACTCCACCTGCCAGATCAAAAATGTTCCAGCCACTCCATAGCCCCAAAAGCAACATAAATAATGGAAGTTTAACAATGGCTTCTAGTAAACAACCCATATAGAGTCTACATAACATTTTTATATAACCATTCTTCCAAGTTTTCCTGTCAACTTCTGATTTTCACAATTTTTCATTTTAAAAGTATTTTTCTTTCTTCACGCTAACGCTAGAGGAAACTGGCCACGTACTGAAACTCAATACGCAGTAACACTGTCAAAAGCACAAGGTAATTTCCATACAGAAGGCATCATTTAATCTAAAGTCACTTTGTAAGTGTCCCCTACAACCTAGGAGTACTTGTAACCATAGTTAGGATGTATGTCATATGCATTTGCATGTATGTGACATACACTTACTGTGCAATGATGTGTACTGCTATTATGTGACAGGAGACAGACATGCCGCATGAAAAAAATGCTAAAAAGAAAATATAACTATAAACCAATCATTAAAAAAGGAAAAAAAAAATTCTTGGGGACTATCTACTGTGTTTTCTTTCTGATGGAAATGAGTAATAAATTTCATTAACCTTTCACAACTGTGCCTACCATACAATACCTTCATTTCTTTGAACATTATATTTATACCTGTGATTCTGCTCTGTGATGTTTTATATTTTAAGACAAGAGAAATTCCTCTTCCAAAATATCCTGTAATCTTACCGTTCCTCATTTCTTTAACTGGAGCAAGCTGGTATGCCTGAAACATGTTTTGCAATAAATTTTCCACACCTGTGTAACAAGGGTAAATTTCTATTAAGTGAATGCTACTATTAAATGTAATTCCATGTGCTTCTATTTTCAACATATGGGTTATTAGATATTAACATTTCAATTACTTGTAAGTTTACAATAAGAATAATGTACCCTTCTTATGGACATGACTGTCTAGGGATAAAAGGGTTGGGATGACAGAGAACTAAGTTAGACTTGTGCAATTGGAAGACAAACTTCTGGGGATGGAATGGGAACAGTTTGTGTATCCAATTTTTTCCAGTTGCATTGGTTACTTGACGAGAAGTTCTTATTTCTGTCTACAGACCCTAATTTTATAACTGGTTTTTCAGAAGCTGCATGCACTTCCCTAGCTCTTTCACAGAGGTTCAGTTTCGCGATCTGTATCCTACATATCCCAAAAGTTGGTGAGATTCTTCTAGGGCACTCTAAATACAGTGTGTGTCAAAGACTGAAAGAACAAAAGCTGCTTTTATTTAAATAAGTGCATAGCAAGGCAAAAAAACAAGGCAAGTTCTTGTGGAGCCTGTATAGCAAAATCCTGAGGATCTGATTTGTGATGACCTTCATATGAAAAATATTCACTAAGTGCAATGAATATGGAAAGATTTTCATTCCCAATACAGCAACGTGAAAGAAGCCAAATCATCTGTCATTCATGTTAATTTAATTACAGGACCACATTCAATTATCCAATATAATATGCAAATGAAGTGAGTTGATAGCACATGCTAATTATATTCATTACAATAATTAAATCAAACAATGAAAGGATATAAAAATGTAATGAAATAGAAGGATATTTTTAATTAACAAGAATTTTAATTAGAAACTGTAATCCTATAGTCTGATATAGTATGATTGGCTTATTGAAAGATTGGACATTATTTTTATTACGCAGTTTAGTTTTACATGCCTATCCTTAGTATCATGGGACCTGTTTTCATATGTTAATAGATTAAATGGTGGCCAAAACAGAGAATCAGTTTCCTTGATCATACTTCATGCAAAGCAGATGCCGAGCTCTGCTACGGCACAATTACAGAATCCTGTCTCATGAAACGTAGGCTAATGCTATAGTAAACAAAAATTCACGTGCCGATACAAAACAGACAGTGCAGTTCAGGCTTGACTAATGATGTTAAAGCATTAAAATATTAAAGAAACACTCTTTGCTTTTTGAAATTTTCAGTTTCATAACTGATTTATTTCTTCAGTGACAGCAGCTGCCCTGAAAAAGCTTTATGAATGTTAAAACAAAATATGAAAAAAGGAAAGGAATATTACTAATATATTATGTGTGGGCAGAGTCAGCAAAATCATAGTCTTTTTAAAATAAACAGAGCAAGCACTATCAAAACACTTAGGAATGCTCTCCTTAGGAATCCATTGTCCTCATCACTCCTCGACAGAATCACTTGGGCCTGGACCAAAAGCCAACCATGGTGAAAACGCTAACTGGGACCCCAGCCATGGTATCTGTGTGTGTGTAGGACCCACCATGGGGCCCTCCTCTGATTTGGGGCTCTTGGAAACTGCAGGGAAATACAAATCTCAAAGCTACATGAGAAAGAACTTTCCTTTTTAATTTGCCACTCAACTAACTATAAAGACTTTTACAGATAGTGTAATAAAACCAGACAAACCTATATTACGTCAAATGATTGGCATATGATGCTCTTGGAAGATTTTCTTCTATGAATGTGCAATATTTAGGAAATTGCCCTTTTATTATTTTGACTGCATAGTGGTAATAATTCACTTACTTAAATCACAGCACTACTACAGAAGGTCAATGTTGAGGTTGACAGGCTGTAAAATTTCCTTTTTAGAAATCTATCTATTCTCCCAACTGGGAAACTGCAATTTTTTTGAATAATTAATGCCTTTTTTTTTTTTAACTCCAGTATGCCGTTTTGGATATTTATCTGCTAATGTGGGTAGACAAAGGAATCACAAAAGGCACACTGAAAACAACTACTTGTTCTTTTTTCTGAGAGTTGAAAGGAATGAAAACATACAAAGGTTTGTAATAAGGAATACAAACTTACAGAGGAAAAGACTTATTTAAACTACAAACATTTCAAAACAAATGTACATTTGCCTGCAAGAATAATGTGAATCTGCTTTGAAATGTGTCAGTTATTCACTCCTTAAAGCTAAATAAAAAGAGCTATCAGGCTCTATGGAAATTTGTTTTCATGGCTCACGTCTGGTGTATCTATTTTTATTATGCAGTTCTTTCCAGGAGTTCAAGCCTACTATCTGAAAGCTTTCACTGTGAGACCAATTTTTTATTTTTAGTAGGACTCCGCAGATGGTCAACAACGAAAATAAAAATTGGACGCTCCTAACATAATAAAAAATTAAACCTTAACTGAATGAATAGAAAGCACTTCCCTTTTCATGAAAGGCACCGTATCTTTATTGGAAGTCACGACACTAGCAGCACCCGAAAATAACAACCATAAGCAAGTCTCACTGCCTGCCTAGTACTGAAAGGAAAAATACTTCCTTTTACTAAAAAAACCCCATTCCCTGCATTTTGCAAGTACCTGAGTAAGCAATGCTTCAGTTTTTCAAAATGTTTTTTTAAACAAAAAAACCCTCTCAACCCAAAATGCCACTTCCTCAGTTATCAAATAGAAATTGGAAACTAACTAAAAGGTTAAGCACGTCATGACATCTCTTGAGATAGTACCACCAAAGCAAACTACCGTAAAAGACTGCTTTTAGTGTAGGAGAAGTACTAACACACCACAGTTGTTTAACCAAAGACCTAAACTGCCCTCTCTGAGCTGCAAGAAGCTACCTTTTCGTCTTGAAAATTAACTCGGTCCGGGGGTAGATTAGTGATGGCACATGACCTCACCCCCAAGCGCCCATGCTGAAGACTCCAAGACACTGCAAAATCACCAGCTGGGAAGCGTGCCCACAGAAAAAACACATTTTGCACATACTTAGTCTCTTGACTGCCTGCCGGCAGCCACCATAGCCAGCTGCTGCCATGGCATGGAGCCTGCTCGCCATGGTCGGACCTTCGCCCCAGGGCATGAGCGCTAAACAGCGACAGGCACTACAGACTACTATAACTGACATCGCTGGTAGGAAATCCCTCTTCTGCGCTATTGCTGGCACGTTTATAGTTGCAAGTCCTCTGTGCAATGAATCACATCTGTTTATACTTGTGTGCCAGAAAAGAAATTTTTGAACTGCAGAGAAAAGACAACATTGTTTGCTGGCACTTCTGGATGCCAGCACGACCCGTTGTGTAGCAGTGGGAATCAGAAAATGGCAGCAGTATCACACACATTTTCAAAACGACCATATTAAAAAGTGTTGCCCACAGTCAGTTCCAGACTCCAGAGTGGGATTTGATTGCATATGGTAGGAAGGCTGCAGGGATCCTCCTTCCAGCTGTGGCCAGAGCCACAGAAACATAACTATATAATTACATTAAATAATTATACAATATTTCTGACAATATTGTCAGCTTTAAGATGTTAATAGTGTTCCAGTTATAGTCAACAACTGTAAGAACATTATCGGACAGCTTTTCTCTAAACCTTTGCTGACAAGTTGTAACACTTCTGCTCTTCAGGTTAACTGAGGGGACTAAGCTGCTCAGCCTGAACCCCCACCCCAGAAGCTGAACAAAACCGGGAACCAAGCATTACAAATATGGAGAAGATACTACACAAAACGTGTAACTTCACAAAATACAGCATTCACCTGAATCATACCAAAGATGTAGGCATCGTTAACATAGTTTCTACTTATCCAGAATTAGGTTCACATACTCAGATATAAAGAGCGAGTTCCAACTTCTGTCCTGCCCAATACAGCCCGAAAGGCTGCATATAGGCTGAGGAAACTGGGAGACTTCTAAGACTAAAGTATTGGCAATAGTTTTGAAGTTCTGTGTCTGGGTTATTTTAAAAGCTATTCTTATTAGTACGAGCGGTCACAGAGTCCACTGGCAAAAGTGGACAACGATCAAGGAAGGTAGAGGGGGATTTCCACTGAGGCTTTCTTTTACTACTAAAAAGATGCAAGGAGAAGAATGGCTTAAACTTAAATGAGTGCTCTGGCTACCAGGGAGATGGCTCCATATGCATCTGAGGACATGCTTTCACAGCGGACTAGCTTAGTTGGCTTTAAAAGGGTTTAGCCTGGGTACCACAGCCATCTGATCAAGTTGACATGAAGTTAACTTGGAATTAAACATTTTCAGTTGCTAAGTGTATCTTGGCAGAGAGTAAGGCTAGTTAAAATCAATGCGACGGCAGCACCATTGTCTGCCTAAGAACATGGAGTTTCCTTACGGCCACATAATATTAATGTTTTTGTGCTAAGATGCAACTTCAGCTTCTATTTTGTGAACACATATATTTGTGCTCATTGGAATCCCACATGCTTCAAAAACAACATTGAGGGGATTAGTTTTCTTGAGAAATCCATGACTAAATGTGCACTTGGTAACTTCTGATCCCATTTTCCATTTGCCTTACCTGATTATCTGTGTTGTTTACAGTAAAATAGCCCACACAAATAATGACTTCGTGTAGCAATACTTCACAGGTATGCTGGGAACAGTACCACAGCAGAGAGCTGATAATATGCCGGAATGCAAGGGACAGTCCTTCAGCACCCACAATAGACTGAAAAAAAAGGCCAAGAAACAGAAATTACAGTCTAGCAGTATGTTGTAGAAATTGTGTGAATTACATATGCATCAATTGCACCTTTTATTTTTTTTGTAAAGTATAGACTATGTTCTTTGTTGCGATGACTTTGGAGGAGGACAGAATCAGCTCTCTTCTTTCAGTAACTTATAATTTACAACTGAACTGTAAGAATAAATTCAAATTATAGAGGGACAAAGGAAAAATTGGATTCTGCTTAGTTGACATTCAGTGTACCATTAGGTTAACCATTTCATTTGATATACATTACATGTTCCAGGAAAACTTAATGCTAATAATATTTCTCAGCAAATAAGCAAAAGAAACCAAACCATCTTCATTTCTGCAAAAAAGCAAAATGCATTTCTCATTAATAATTTGGGCTCTGAATGGAATACAATGATTAATAACAAATACTGACTTTTCAAACATTAAAAAAAAGAAACATCCAAAAGGAGAAAAGACTCAGCTGCAAAGCTTCTTGGGATGCTTTTTAAAAGAAGGCAAATTGCTGTAACATGGAGATTCAGAATTAGATTTTATCTGCGCAGCCTACAGCCTCTATTTAATAAACATGTCAAACAGACAGAACGACACAAGGTCAAAGGGGAACTAAAGCACAAGGAGTGAGCATGACAGTCTACTAACTCTAATGAAACAGCAATGCAGGCCTGTGAGAAAATCTCTTTCATTGGAGAGTTTTCTTGATTTTATACCTTGTGGCCTGTGTTAAGTACATATACATAAATCCCAGTCTGTAGTATAGTTTAGTTTAGCTTTAGCATACTCCAAATCTACCCAGCAAAAGTGGAATCCTTGACAATGAAAACAGACTCAGCAGTGGTTCCATCTTGAACCTCAAGCGTTCTGGTAAGGTAGTGTATTTTCAAAATTTAATGCACAATACAGCCACCATTTACTGCTTTACATCGTGTAAATGCCATGTTCTTAGGTCCATCCTTATTTAATTAGTGCTGTCCACGCATGCTGTGACCTGGCACTCTGGGTTTAACCTTCCCTGATAACAACAGGTCAAAGGGCACCTGAGTTTGTGTATAAAAGTTAAACTAATTTTTCAAGGAAACTATGCTTCCTTTTTAGCCAGAATTAATATCAGCTCAGGATCCTGTGTTGTTTCTCACTACCATCTTTCAATTGTTTAGACTGTCAAATTAAATGAAATATATACCCACGAGCCATCTGGGCTAATACAAACTCTAGAATACCAGACCTCTTCTGTTAATCAAAACCCCCTCTTCTATAGCCCTACTATTAAGTGATAAAACTATTCCTTAGAGATAATAATCAGACAGCACACAAACTACGCTTTTTCCTTCTGCTATCTGCTAGCCTGCTACTGTCCACAAGGTCAGAATGGCCAGCAAACTGCCTCAGGTGTATGTTGATTGTTCAACATTACAGAAACAAATCACATTAATGCACTGAAAGGGATAGCTGCTGAGACTACACAAGTGTGTCTGTCCATCCCAAACAATATTACACCTACGGTTCAGTAAGACAGCTAAGCAGATACGTCCCAAGCTCAGCCCTGCATCGATGAACTCAATGAAATGATTCACACTGGTTGGTTTTCTACCACCCTTTATGCAATAATTACTATCTCGCACCATTTTATGCAAAACAAACTAAGGCAGATCACAGGATTTGGGAATTAATGCCGACAGTTTGTTATAAATGCTCAGATAGAATGGTAGTTGGCAGAGGGATAAATGCAGTCAGTGTAAGTGGAAGCTTACATTTTAAGAATTAATAGTGGTTTTCAAGGTATCAGTGGGCCAGCCCTTCAAGCACTGCACTTTGCTATATAGCCCTCCTATAAGCTGTAACTGTCCAAATTCAAGCCTTATTGTCTGATATATACCTGTTCTATCTCCAGCAACAAATAAACATCCACTCTCCAACCAAGAGCTACTGAACAAGCTGTAGAAGAGAAATTTGATACATCTTGATTTACAGAAAGAAAGGGCAGTTAACAGTGTGTGTAAGAGCTGTTTTACATGAAACTCCAATAAATATACTGTTTCTGTGCCCTGTAAAAAAAGCCCCCAACTGGACTGGATCCTGCAACTGCATCTATACAGATGAATGTTGCTACATGCGAATTGCTTGTTGCTGTTATCAGAGATACTAAATGTACTAAAAAATCAAAGTCAAGAAACATGAACTGAAGGAGAGTTATACCTTATACTAAATTCTCTACTCACACAAAGCTCTTGCTGAACTTAATGCATTTCAGACGGAGCGTGTGGTACAACTTATATACAAATTGCATATTAAATGAAACAGAAACCTATTCTGATGAATTGTAGAAGATTGATGCTGCTAAACATGTTTTGCAAAGCAATGCTTTTTGACAGGTGTTTTATGTTAACAACATAACAGCTTTGCCAATTTATCTGAGAAATACACTAGTAATTTGTATTTCCTTTGTATGGCAAAATGTATTTACACTAGAAATGTGTTCACAGAAGAAGGTAAGACAAGACTTACCTTCTCAAGACTCAAAATGTGATCCTTTGAGGGTTTTTTTTGAATGAAAATTATGAAAAGTTAAATTTCTGATTTTTGGTCAATAAAACTTTACTTGGATAAAAAAAATTTGGTATCCAGAGGTTTTCAGTTTCAGTTGTAGAATTTTAATGCAGTGGCCACTGAGAGCATTGAAAAATGTGAATTGTGATTATAATTATGAGCAAGTCCTTGCACATTAGAAAAACAGTTGTTTTGTGCTTTTGACCAAGATTTTTTTTTTTTTAAATTTTGGGGGGCTTATTAAATATAGAAAGTACTATGCTAAAAGTGAGGGGTTTTGAATAGAAGTAGTAATGGATGGGATTCAGCATTTTGCATAGTCCAAATTTTCACTTTTTGCTTAAAATTCATTTGCCATAGCTATACAATAGAAGTAACAATAATTAGCAATTTTGAGCAAGGAAAACCTCAAAACATTTAATTGTGAAAGTTCCTTCAATAACTAAGATCTTAAATACAAAACTTAGTCCAAAAGTATATGCAATAATTTTCACACTAAGCAAAAGTTTTAAAACTTCTTTTACCTGGAAGGCAGGCAGATCAAGAACAGCAAAACTGTTGAAGAAACGTAAACTCTGAATGGCAACCTGGATTGTGTTCGCTGCATAGCTGTCTTTAGGACTTGCTGTGTTTGGATCAGAAATTGTCCCGTGGAAAAGAACACAGTACAGCATATGCAAGACTCCAACCAGATCCGTAGACTGAAGAACTGCTGTTAGTCCTGTGGGGTCCTGACGTGTATTGTCAAATATGTTCCAAGATCTGTCAAAGAAACATTAAACCGTCTGAGGAGGAGACCAGCACTCAGTGAGAACACTTGCCCAGGATGCAGTAAGTACTTCTAATAAGCCACATGTTAAAAAACCAGTAAAGTGCTAAAAAGGAAAAAACCCCGATGCCTAATGTGTCAAGAAACCACAACATTTCCAGAAAATACTTTCAATAATCTGGGCATCGCCTCATGCTCTCTTTAATTGCAGTGCAGCTGTATCTTTAAACATCTTTCTCCATGTCTTTGTGCCTCAAATGGGTTCACGGTACCAGTGCTTTGAAGTTGGAAGCCTGGGGGCACGTTAGGGGCTCCACACAAGCTCTGTCTCAGGTCCGTAGCCTACACCCATCTTTCTTTCTTGCAGCAGCAGCCAGCAGAGATGGGAGAACTCCCTGGAGCCTCTCACTGCCTCTGTGATGGGCTGCAGGCACTGGAACAAACTGCCTACCTAAGTAGCAAAGTAAGTTACCAGGTCCAGATGATCTTAATCAAATAGTTCTGCAGGAATTTAAGAATGAAGTGGTTGAGCAGTTAACAAAACACACTACTTCTTATTTCACTCAGATGTTATTACAGGAGACTGTACGGTAGCAAAGCAGAAATAAGTATGAAATGCTCGAGACAAACCAACACAGCTTGCGCAAATGGAAACTGCTTTTCTATGGTATCTTTTGGGTATGCACGTAAAATAATGGAGGTTTTTGGCTATCTAGGATATCAGGATAGACAGGCAAATAACTCAGGACAATGCTCTTACCCTTCCCATGTTCAAACCTTTATAAATCCCCCCATGATTTGGACGGTTTCTGTGTTTTCACATTATTAATCACCCAGAAGATGTTGCAGGACAGTCACTACTACAGAAGACTAAGATTGTCACTATTCTAGAAGTTAAACAATGCGTAGAAGGCAGGCAAATAAAAAATAAAGCACATAAAGTAATTCAACAAGTTTTATATACCTGAGAGCTGATTCAAACCCATCATGTAAATCACCTGAACTTCATTACAGAAATACATTTAGTCTGTAGGAAAAACTAAAATATTAAGATACAGTGAACAGTAACGCTGAAAATAAGGTACATCAAAACCTGGTCTTTACCTCATCTACTATGTTTCCATCTTGAAAAAAAAAAAAAAAAAAAAAAAAAAAAAGAAGTGTCAACATCAAAAGAGACTACAGAGGTTGAGTCTACATATGTTCTTTTTTTATAATTGAAAGAAAACACAGCAGGTGATATGAGAAAATATTACAAAAGGACAAATTAGGTGAGGGTATCTTTCCTTTTGTAACAACTAGAAGCAAAGGAAATGCAAAAGCAGTGGAAACAAGAAACACTTTCTAAAATGATCTGTAACTTCAAAGACCTCAGCTGCATACAGAAATGACTGGATGCTCAGAGGGCTCAGAATATTCCTGTTGACCAGAATCAGTAAGGAGCTTTTCCTTGACCAGAAAGGCTCTAAATGACCTTTTCAGTATCTGCATTGGAAGCACCTTGCACCACCGCTACACACATTGCTCTGCTCCAGTGAAGTTTCCAACACAGATCCTAGGCAGGCTGACTAATCTTGCTTTTTGTGATACAGACACGTGTCTTCAATGGAGCAACTAAACCACGAATTCAGCAACTACCAGGTTCTGTCGATCATCATCTCGTTCTGTCATTTTCACATTTTCTAACGAAGCAGAAGTGCAGGTAAGAAAGCACCACCTGACCCAACAACATCTATCAATAAGAATTTCTATCTGTAACAGCACACCATTGCTTCCTTGGACCAGAGAGGGAGAGGGAGGGAGAGAAGGCAGAGCAGGATATTGAATCTGCATTCTTCATGTCCCACAGAACATCCTGGTACTGGGCTAACCTCAAATATAGCTTAAATATTTAAAGAGAAGAAAGAACAGTTATGTGAAACACCCTCTTTACAGTTATAATAGCAAACTTCAAAACTACTACCTATGCATTTTCTTGTGGATACAGTTCTGTAAGGTAGCATGAGTGGGCACTAAAAACATGAGCAAGGCTGATGACCAGATCTTTCTGATACCGCAAAGTCCTGCTGCGCCCCCAAGCAGGGGCCACTGAAGTGTCTGGGTGGGGACAGAGTGTGCACAGCTACTGCAAGGAGGCTGACATGCCGCAGATGAAGGAGGGGAGATTTAGGAGGCTCAGGAAGGTTATTTTAGCACTCAGGCTGTGAAGTATCTCTGCACTCACTTCACAGCCTTTGAGCAGTCGTCTCGCAGCTGTATCTGTCCTCAGCCAGGTGAATAAGATAGGGACAGTATTTGGGCTGTACACAACTTACTGCACCAGCACCCATCTGCTTCCATCACTGCCTGCTCACATATTTACATTTAGAAAGCAGCTCCCCAGATGAATCACTTTTGCTTTTTATCAGTTAGATCACATGTATAAGGAATGATCTTAGCTGAAATTAGCATTTATGGGTACCATTTCTTTCCAAGTTCTTTCTATTTACACTCTGTGAACGTTTGATATTACTGAAAAAGCTTTTAAGTACAGCATCCTCTGCTGCTACCTCAAGGATTAATGTCCCGGTCCTATTTCAGTGATACCTATGCTGTACAAAAACCAACAATCAGATCTTCAGGTAAGACACACAGTAAGAAGGAAAGCAATGCAGTTGTGCCTATTTTCCAGTACTTGCGTTGTGACTCCATTACCACCAGTCACCATCGGACCTCCACTACAACTCTGCCAGTTAGCAGTCAGCCATTCGTAGAGAGTCAGCTGGAGACAAATGTGCCTGAGTTTATGGTACAGGTTCCAAAAATGGGGTGTTTGTTCAATATTGTGATAGCCAACTGAACTCCTAATGATCCTTAAAGAAACTGTGCCATAAAATCAGCCATGACAGCACTTCAGAAGGCCAACGGCACAGGATTCTCTCAAAATACCCTGTAATAACATTTGAAAGACAAGCTGAAGTAAATTAAAAATATTATTAAAATTATGCTTTGATGCTACTTACCTGCTGCAAAAGAAGAACCACAAACAGTCAGCTTGCAGTCTGTCACACTCACAACGATCCTAACATCTACTCCATAAAGAATAAAAAAAGTGGAAAAAATACCAGAGCTCTAAGTGTGTTTTGGATGGGGCTATGCTGCACAACAATTTAAGGCATTACTTTCCTTTCC
>NW_009260435.1:3393943-3476041 GCF_000687185.1 Egretta garzetta | reverse complement strand
GCCTGGAAACCATACCAAAATCTTAATTTTTAAACTCTGTGGTATTTAAGTGAGTGTGTTTGAATGGAGTCAGCAGAGACTTCCTGAACCATCACCTGGTCCTGCCAGCCCTGCCTTTACGTACAGATTCTCGCTGCATGTCGTGCTGGCACGTGAACCCGGCTGCAAGTAAGGAACGAACCTGGATGGCTGCAAAAGGAGGGCAAGCTAAGACAGCTCTGGGACCACCTCTGGGCATTTCTACAGCTGTGGTTTGTGTATCTGTGGACTCCTTAGTATTCCTCACTTTAAAATAGTTTCTGATGTCCAATTATTTATTTTGCAGTAATGCAGTAGCCAAAATGTGCTAACCGTCACTTAACCACACTTAAGTAACCAGAATGTTTATTTCCACAGTATCACATGAGAGCACAGCTCCCTTTGCCAACTAGTATTTCTTAATTTCAATCGTAGCTTTTTCAACAGAAAACAGAAAAAAAACCCCACTTATGGTCAAATGATAACCCCAAATTAATTACTGCGTATGATACCTCACAGAATTTTTGGTGACTATATGCAAAGAGAAGATTGACCAATTTTACCAAAGGTTAAAGTTAGCTTGCTTTCAACTCTCACTCCATCATTATTTTTAAACAATTCCATATGAAAAAGCTTACATTGCTGGATGAAATGCTTTTACCATTTTGTGCTGCTCTGGAGCAGTGAATGAATCAAAATATACATAAAAAAGTCAATTGTAAAATAACTCAAAATGCAAGAATTATTTTTTTCACAGAAAAGACCAGGAATTTTAAAGTTATACCATAGGACAAGGCTGTTAAAAAAAAATATCCGTCTTCCAGGTTTGGTGGACTGAAGGAACTGTTAGAAATGTTTATTTTGATGTTGTCTATATTACAGTTAACATGTATATGAACAGGCTACTGGTTCTTGTTGGTTTTAGCTGTCAGTTATAATCACTTTAAGCCTAAATGTTTACAATAAAAAGGTAAAAGATGTTATTCATACAGGTTGTGGGCTTTAAAGCAGAAAAAAATGTATACGAGATGTTGGAAAATAAAGCACAAACCTTTGTGTATGCTGCTTTGAGTGATTTTGGTCAAGTCTGTACAACAATGGATTTCATACATTTAGCAGATTTTTAGTCCATGTCAAAGGTAAGCCCAGTGAAAATTCAGTGATAACTATCAGGACACAGACTGAAGTAAAAACCAGTAAAAAAAAATCTAGTATCATAAAATGATGACATCATACAAGAAATCTAGTTTTTACGTAACTAACGTTAAGAGAGGAGATTCCTGTGGATGTACCTCCTCTTAATTCTATTTAAAGAAGCTTATTCTCTCTGTCTGTAACAGCTACCCAGGTAAAATAGTCAGTATGGACAGAACCCCTTCAATTAATCATGGAGGGGAAGCAACACTTACAGGATTTTTTATGTTGGCTTATATAGCTGGGAAAACAGATAGGCTTTCAAGCTCTATATCAAGTCTCTATATTTAACACAGAAAACCGGGCACGTATTTACATTACAGTCAAAAACCCTGCAGGATCTTTAAAAGAAAGGTTTAATGAAATGCAGAGAATTTTCATTATAGGCTGCCATTATAACTTTCAGCTTCTGCCATCGAGGAGTCTCAGGAATTAGTATGGGGTTTATGCCTTACAAAAAAGGTTTAAGAATTTAAAAACGTGGATATATCCATCACAGGAAAGAAAAGACACTAAACAGTGGTACTGCATTGCTTAAAATACACCACTATTTATTAAAAACAGGAATTCAATGCAGCTTGATGAGAAACAGCATACTCTGCAGAACAAGTACAAAACTACAATTTCTCCAAGCTTCAATATGAGCAAACTGTTTATATCTGAAAATATATTGTTTTAAAAACTGACTGAGCTAACAAGCAGACAAGCCTCTCTAAGGGTATACATTGTAATGTTTGTATATTTGAAATATATACTCCTGATTAAAAACATGGAGCCAAATGGAAACATGAGTTTTCAAAAGGCTTAGAATACAGTCGGGGGGTGTGTGTGTGTGTTATTAAGATTTTAAAACTATCAACTTTTTGCTTTTAATTATTTTATTTAGAAAAAGATGTCAAAATAAAGAGGCAAAAAAGTAACAGAAGTAGTATAAAGAAGTATTTAGCACCTGCCAGACCTTCTTATAATTCACGCTGTCAAGCTAGGAATCACAGTACCGTGTAAAAGCAATGATTTGAAACCTTTTAGTAATTTCAAGAACAAGTTTTAGTTAGTTTACAGTACTTGCTGGATCTGCTGTCTGTTGGAAGTGGTGAGAAGCACAACCAGTGTTCAGGCAGACTTGCATCTGATTCACCATCCAGCAGCCAAAACAGACATTATCTTAATTACTGTAATAAAACTGAAAACAGACCAGCCTACTTCCTTGCGTATCTGTGACATGACAGTCACTATTTTCCTGGATCAAACCCTATATATCTGCAGCTTTCTGCCACTGCAGCTTGTAAGCCACAACTTCATTAGCTGCTGGCACAGATTTATATGTATTCCACTACTGTTTTGAGATAACGTATAACAGTAACAATTCAGCTACTGCTATGACATTCTATCTTCCTAGATTAATGAGGGAGCTTGCAGGCATTTCTTACATCACAAAAACAGCAACATTTTGAAAAAAGTTGATGTCCCAAGAAGCTACATGATTTGAGGGATTATTTGCAATATTCTCCTTATGCACATCTCACTTCCCTCCCCATGTCTGTGTTATTGCTAGTCCACCTTACTGCTCTTAGGGGAACATTCTTCCTTAGTGATTAACCCTTACACTGCACTACTGCCAATAGTTTCTTCCTACTGTCTACATTGACTCTGTGGTTATTATGAATTTCTTCATTCATACTAACAGGCAAAAGCAAAATAAGGCCATTATGTATAATTAATAGCCCTCCATAGAGTAACAACTAAATTTCTTGGACAGAAATCTTAGTTCCAGAGACTTACAGGGAAAAAAGGGATATAGATTTGATGAACACTGGGCAGGCCAGGAAAACATAAGCAAGACAGGAACATAAGCGAGATCCTTGCTATGCTGATGAAGGACTTGCCATATATTACTTAGTCTTCACTCCTGCTTTTAGGGAAGGGTGAGCTGGGGCAGCATGGCCATATTTTTACTAATGCTCCTTGCATTCCATGCCTGCTCATTGTTTTCTGTCTTGTGTTTACAAGCCAGGCATGTTCCATGTGTGTATTCAGGACTCAAGGGCCCAAAACAGGCTTTCTATCTCTCAGAGTTACAATAATAAACGCTGGAAAACAAGGCTGTCATCCTGAACATTGCTACTGGACATCTGAATCGGACACAAATTGCAAGACAGATTTGTATGACTACATAAACCACTGTTATTTTGCATAAAGTCTATTTAATATTTTGCTTTATTTCAGGTTAATAAAAATGTCTCTGTTTTCAATTCTGGCTACTGTCACCCTTAATGATGAGCAAAAAACAGTTAAGCATCATCACGACCACAATTTTCAAGCCTAAGTATCAAATGTCAGGTTCATCTGTTGCTCAGCAGAGATAGCTCGATACTCAGATGTGCTGCATTTTATGAATTCTCACTATATAGAATGAGGGACAATACTCTATTCTCAGCTCTCACACATTTTTTTTTAACTCAGCCAGGAGAAAGGAGCTCTCACCCCCATTGCTGTCAATGGATGCAACATGGCAAAAGGAAAATGACATCTCCAGTTGGAGGTCTCAAGTCACCCTCACTGATTCTCACTGTATAACAGATGAGGGTATAAAAACTATAACAACAAGGTTCACATGGGGTTAAAAGTTATTAATATTTTAAACAAATGATCTTCTATATGTATTAGACAGTGTTTGGAAAATGTCCTATTACATCCACAGCAAAACTTCAATTAAAAGAATCAATTTAGCATTTATTAGCCAGTACAAAAAAATGATCATTTGAGAAGTAAGATCAATATCAAAGTTAAATCTTTTTAAAGACCTTGACCATTAATGAAAAGAAAATCCGTCTCTTATTATAAGATATGTTTATAACATGTGTTCAGAATGGATTCCCTCATTTCAATAACTTTTTATGATGTTAAAATTGAGAATCCTCCAATTTATGTTTCTACATTAGAAGACTGTCTTTTATTGTGTCTAACCCCATGATTTTGGACTTTTTTTCCTAAGTCTATCATGGGAATAAAAAAAGTATCTTAGTTCATGTCTTAAAATTTTATCAGCTACATTATAGCAACCATCCACCTCATCTAATACTTAATGCTAACATACATATATGATACAATTTGTGGTTGTGACATCTTGCCTGATGTAGAGGTATGTGCAGGTAGGTACTTGACTGAGATCTCTTCCCTGCCCATAAAATTATTTTCTATGAAGTAACTGTCCAAATAAACACTGGGTATCAATTCAGAGCTTAGTTTAGAAACATTCTGCTAAATTTGGGAGTTTATGAAATGTTCTTGTGAGGCAGACAGGAAAGTCTGAATTGACAGCTCTTCCTATCTTGGAGCTAACATACTTTGTACCGACAGGACAGGATCTCTTAATTGTTTAAAGCTTGAGTTAGGGTATTTAACTTCTGGCCCTCGGGGGATATTGCAGATTACAGTTGCAGTGAAGTTCGTAACAGCCTGGTGGTGTCTGAAAGCAAAGGAGGAGGATCACGCAGCGCTTGGCCTTTCCTGGCTCATAAAGGATTTAATTGTTGCAGGCACTGCAGATGGTTTCCAAGTCCTGAGCTGGCCCCGGTGTGTTAACCACCCCACGTCTACTGTCCTACCAGCTTCCCACTATGCCACTCGGTGGCACAGCATGCTAAGATCTGTGCACAGGATAAAGACCACTGTACAAAAAGACTCTAATGCATTTAATATGGAATGGCAACTTTTTATATGAAAAATAACAGCCTGAAGTAGTTCTATCAGAAAAAAAGCAAATTAATTCTGTGGTCCCTATGATCACCACTGAGGAGCATACAGAAGCTCCCAACCTGGAAACAGTCTATATAGGAGAATATATCAGACAATTCAAAATGGCTCTTGCAACAATGATGAAAGCCTGATACTATTTTGGTAAAGCTTCTTTTGATCCTGCAGTGTCAGAGCACTGGTAGTACTTACTTGACTTTTTTCCTCTCAGTAACAACTTCAAAAGTATCATGATGAGAGTGGTTAGTGACAGAGGAGTATAATACATCACGTTTGTTTGGTGCCTAAGCATGTATCAGCTGAATTGGAGAATGAGAAATGCCAGATTCCGACTAAATAGGCTGCATTGCCTCCTCCTACTATTTACCACGAATGAAAGAGGCATCTGTATTTCTCACAAAGAGAGGCCACCTTTTGTGCTGCAGATCATGTAGCACACAACATGTATTACCATATTGTGACGTATTTAATAATTCTGTAAATCTGAGCTCTGTTTCTGCCACCTTAAATCTGTGTTTGGCTATACCTTTTTCCATTTAAATCACCTTGAACACTAAGGACTTCTGTAACATGACAGAATTACACTCTGCATTCAATTCTTAAATGAGAGTGGGCTCAGGTGATGAAAGACATTTAATTTGAACTGCCCTTCTAATCAGTCCACCAAAGCTTTTGATCTAAAATTGACAGACAACAGTTTTGAAAACTCCAAGTTCATTCCTCTCATTTCTTTTCATGCTCGAATGAACAATCCGGCCTGGAAATTGAGAACAAATCAGCACCTTTGGATAAAATCCAAAGTGTTGCTGCTATATGCAGGTAGTAAGATCAGATACTTTTTGGTGTAACTGTGAAGAAAAACGCGCAACCCTCCGAAATTATTATTCTGCTACAAAGCACAGATGTTCTTGGAAGAAGTACTTGCCCAGTACTATATTATTTTGGGGTGCAAAGATCTCTATTATTTGGGTGAAGTATGTGCCTGCTTGAGAAATTGCAAATACTCTATTACTCACTCCTGTAGCTAGAACTGTTATTACACTAAGGGAAAGGTGATTTTTTTTTTTTTTTTTTAATTGTGCATTTGACTTCTGGCAGCACTGTTCTGGAATGTAAAATGCCAAGTTGGCAGCTTTCAGAAAGGGAAATTTCAGTAAGTTGGGATGGTCTCTTTGGGCTCATATTTCTGGCAGTTCTTTTTCCATGTGCCTGTGTCCCTGAGTTACCAGCAACAGCTCTTAGCTACAGCTTTGTTTCTTATTTTATGTTTTATTAGCTCCAGTTTTTCAATCCTAGCATCGTTCTACCCTTTAGGAATTCATTGTAAAGTTCTGTCAGCCTTGTCTTTTCCTGAAATATGTAACAGTCTAACGGTGGTATGTTCTAGTATGTGCACCCCAAAGCTCTGAAATTTTGACTCTCTCAGTGTCATGCTGTCCGACGCTGTAGATTATGGAAGTCCAGATTTGCGGGCAGGCACATACCTCATGCTCACTCCCCACAACCCTGGTTAGGTTATGAAGACAAACACTTTGCATTGGAAAATTCCCTGACAAATCTTGTAATACTTTTCTTTACAGAAAATATAATTCCCTTACTAACAGTGGTATTTTAAAGAATTAGGCTGCTCTAGAGACAAATCAATTACGAGTTGATTTTAGCTGATCATAAAATACCTCTTGAAGTCCTTAGGACTAGACACTTAAAATTAGCAGTGATAAAACCCTCTCTGTAATGATGAGTAAAGGAGATAAAGTTTGCAATTCTGATAAATGACTTACAAGAATCAAGACTCAGTGCAGGTAACTAATTACAGTTCAATGGTAAAAGGGTGAGCAGAGTGAATTTCCTGCACTGTTTCTTTACCAGTTATTCCTGTGCGACCAAGAACAGTTCTGTTTAACAGCCTCATCAGAATGCTTGCTTCTACGAACGTGGTGTTGGCACAGGGCTACAATGGCTGCTGCCTGATGAACATGTGTAGAGATGACAGACCAAGTGCACCTACCTTCCATTGACAGCAAAACATAGTTGACATATTCCATGCAACACTGCCGTGGCATTTTGTAGAAAAGTTGCTATTTTGGGATTCTCATCAACAGGGCCTTGAACGGAAAGGAAACAGCAACACAGCTTGTCTATCAACCCTATGTTCACCACGTAACTAGAAACAGAGGAAAAATTGTGTTACAAAATAGTCCCGTGCCAGTTTTGGTAACTTTGCAAAGGAAGTCATTTCTGTTTCTCTACTACCAAACCATACAAAATGCAGGTTGTGATTACTTAAATACTCTTTCTGAAAGTGTTCAGTAAAACAGTTCAAATTACAATAACTTCAGATCTGGCTCTCTGTAACTATCAGTAGTTTTTCTTAAGAGATCTGTCTGTCGTAGGATAATTTGTATTATACTGTACAAGAAAGATGAGCGTAAATGTTTATTTTACCATACTCCTAGAAGGACAATGGAATTTTGCCATAGTTAAATGATTTATAATAATCTTGATAGCTCTGTAACAGCACGATTTCTTTTCAGCATGAAGAGATAAACTTTGTAGAACATACTAATTCAAGAAGACAATGATGTTACCCAGATAACGTTTTATTGCAATATGTAGATCATAACAACTACTGCCCAGTTGCTGGGTTTTTTTTAACTTTTTAAAATATATGCAACAGTTAAGAGACTAACAAAACATGCAGGTAACAACCTTCTACCATCAGTATGGAAGGATCAAGATCATAAAGCCTCCTCAGGAGCTCAACCCAAACTCAATGCCAAGAAAACCATGCTAGTGACATTTTTTTTTGTTAAATGAAAACTCCTCTTTCTTTTTTATTATCAGAATAGATCAGATCATCATTGCTGATCATCAGACCACTGCTGCTGAAGTTTCTTATTTGAATTTCTAACAGCTTGGGAACCTACACCAAGAAATTTGCTGTTTGTCCCTGCACCAAGATCTCTCTGTCCACACCAGGTTCTCTCATATTTTGATCATTATCAGCTCCAGTTAAACTGTGCACATAGACAATTTTTCTTCTGTGTCTCTTTGCTGATATCAACTAACTTCACATACTTTCCTTTTTCTACCACAAACATTCAGCTTCTCAGACTTCACTCTGTCTCAGTTGTTCATTCTGCCGACTTATATGACATCAACTTCCTCTGTGGAGACAAATATCCTGCTGCAATCACCTCCTCCTTCTCTTTACCCTCTAATTTTCTTTGTACTTCCCTCCACTCTTATCAAGTGGGAGAAACTCCTTGTCAAAATCAGAACTGCTGTTATATCCTGTGCCCCCACTCGACTGAACAGACAGGAGGAACCAATTGCTTTCAGACACCATCAACTGATTCACTGTTTTTACACTGACAGTCCATACTAAACCATCCTGTTATTAATATTACTCCATCCCACCAGCTGTTCTTTCTACCTACTTGTCAAATCCACTTGCTAGAGATTGCCCCTTTC
Source organism: Egretta garzetta (assembly GCF_000687185.1). NCBI lineage: Eukaryota > Metazoa > Chordata > Aves > Pelecaniformes > Ardeidae > Egretta > Egretta garzetta. Next base: position 3,467,599 of record NW_009260435.1, on the reverse strand, counting down.
AGCGTAGGCTCCTTGAGAAGGGAACACCACTGACTATACAGTTCCATAATGTCAAGACCGCCCTGACTTGACAAAGTATGGAACATCATTAAATAATAATGATTCTAGTAAATAAATAATACTGATTAGGTAATGCTTGTCCCAGGAGCTGTACAAGTATTTATTAAAAACAACTATTCCCTCACATATCTTACAGCCTGACTTTGAAAAACCAGGGACTTTTAAGATTAGGAAAAAAAAAAAAAAAAAAAAAAAGGTCTCCACTTTTCAGACAGTGTTGTTGCTCAGACTCATTTCTCTTCAGGGCCAGAAGCTAGACTTTCTGCCAAAGTTTGCCCTGCTGACACAAAGCTTTTGGAAGCAATGAAAGTAATTAAGAATAAAACTACAGTGAATATAAAGCAAGAAGTCTGACTGCAGTATGAAAGATTTTTAAAGCTGCTGAAGTATAGCAGTTAAAAACCTTAAAGACACATGAAAGTTATTAATTGCACACTCATTGCTCAGGAAAGTTTGATTTGTCTGTTCTATTTAGCAACATGAAAGGTTACCAGCATTAGGTTTCTTGCAGATTTTGATCTAAGCAATCCACCTGATCATACAGGTGATAAGCAAGCTCTCCCATAGTAGCAGAATAACTCCAGGAACAGAGCTGGGTGTTAGATATATCACAGTCCCAGAAAAATGCTGAGTGCTAGAAATCTCTCTGTGAAACAGGAGGGGAGAGGAAGAACTAAAATACAACTAATACTGACAGATGATTACTCACAAAATGGCACAACCATTCTCATCAATATTCTCTTCCTTTTTCCCTAAGAATATCTCTGCAGTCTGACTGACACCTGCAAAACATGTTCATTGTCCCCTCTCCTTTACCCCCACACCTGGATACAAAGCAGCTGCTCTTTTGGCAGAGAAGAAATGGATGAGAGTTTTCAGTCTACTGGGACTATTCCTTAATGGTATCCGGAGACAATGAGAAAACGCGCGAAGCACTCCTTTCCCTGAAGAATTGAGCATATGGACAAGTGGAATGTCAAAGCTCTGTAATCTATTGCCTCCATCTCCGAGTCTTTTTACCTATGGTAGCATAGTTCCAATAACTTGGCTACCCTTTTGATACCCAGACAGTGTGAAGGTAATTGTTGTTTATGTATCAGGTCTAGTTGTCCAAAATAGAAAAAAACCTAGCACTTTTATTTCAACTTTCCTCTTTCTTCCCCCATCTTCCTAAAACTCTCATTTAATCAACTCCAAAAGGACATATGATACAATGACCTGGAGGTGAAAGATTCCCGTTAATAATAGAATTTGTCTGGTTTTCACTAGTTTAAAATGCCCTCTCTCTTCTTTTTTTCCCTAATTGTGCTATTACCTTGTCATCATGCCTTTCATTCTCCACTTATAACCAGATCCCCTGAAGTGCCTCAGGTGAGGGACCTAGTGGGATTCTCATGTATCTTATCTTAAGGGTATGCTTGTGCTTGGCCCAGTCAGTGTCAGATGTCTGTTCAGCACAAATATCAGTAAGCAGACCTCCCACCCTCCTTGTTTGGGGAGAAGGCAGGTTGCGTGAGAACAATAAAGTTTTAGAGGTCACTGGTATCTATGACAACTATTTGTTTTGCTTTCCTCCTCCAGCTGTCTTTTTTCTATCCATCAGCATCATACCAGACTACAAGGTTGGCACAGAGAATTGACAGAAAATAGTGAAAATATGGAAGCTGACTCCTAGGTAATTAGGAGAAGAAACTGACAGAAAGGACACAAAACCCCAAGTTTTTAAAAAAATTAAAATTAAAAGACTTGCTTTTCTGTATTTCTGTTTTGGCATTTTTTGAGGAACATTTTTATTTGAGAACATAGCATTTCAATAGTCTTCTTGACTACACACCCAAACTACTCTTACTAAGTTAAGAGTTAAAGCAGTTTGTTCCCTTCTTAAATCATTAGAATTTTCTTTCCCTGTAGTAAAGAAGGTTGAGAGAAGTTTAATTTTTTTTTTTTTTAACCTGATCAGGTCTTGGACTCTGCTGTTGAAGGCTTCCACTTGAGAGGATTTACTTTTTACTTCCTGTAATATCTTCAGTGCAATAGAGTGGTTGTTTCCATCTGGGAAACTGGAGATTAGACATCTGAAAATCACAGCAGTTATCCTCAGAAGTCCTGTTGTTAAACCTTCAAATACCTGCTTATTTGCACTTCTGCCTGAAGTAGCATTATGGTCATCTGGAACACTAACCTAAGTAAAGAGAAAAAAAAGAAAACACATCCACAATTCAGTAGAAATCATCAAAGTTTGCAGAAAAACACTTAGAAAGTTGCATGTGAGTATATAAAAGATAATAATAAAGTAACATATTCTAGCAGTACTGATGGACATTAAAGCATCTGAGGTACAAGAAAAGGTTTATACCCCTTATGCAGATAATACAAGCTGAAACAATAAATCAAGTCAAAACAGTGTTTAGTGTATGAGAACTGAAGGAAGCCAGATAGCAGCACAGTATTTCATTAGCATTATTGTGGTGTTCTTAGGCATACACAGGATTTTGATGAGTCACTAGCAAAAAAACCAAACCTCTTTTCTTTTAACTTGCTTGTGAATAAACGAACTACTGAGATGGTTCATATTGATTACTACATTGCGTTACTACAAAGACACATGAAATGTCTAGGATACACAAAGCACTCGATAATACAGAGGAAAGAGCTCTATTTTCTGTGGAAGGAATAGCATTTATCATTGTATGATAATCCCCTACTTGACTTTGGAAAAAAAGAATGTACCGTCAAAAGGCTACTCAACAGTGTGAGTCCTAAACAAACACTCCTCCAAAAGTGAGCATTTTGAAAGGCAAAAGTTCTTGTGACACAGCAGGTACAGCTGTGGCTCTTCACAGAAAGAGACAATACACTTTGCAGGCAATAGGAATGACCTTTGCAAGGAGATCTAAACCCCAATGGACTTTCTTCTTACCAGAAAACTAAAAAAAACCCAAACAAAAAAAAAAATCACAAAAATATTATCCTGAAGTAAGTGTCCTTCCAAAGCATGTTATGTGGAATTTTAATGTTAGAAAAATTAGAGTTTTTTACCAACAAAAAGTGAGATTGATTGTGATAAAACTCAAACCATCACTAAGAAAAAAACCCAGTTGTATCTGGAACAGTACCAGCTTGTCCTTAGCAAGCAGCATGCTGAAGTACCTGAGCAGTAGGCATAAACAACCCATGGAAGGGCAATGGAGGTGCTACCTGGTAACAACGGCAAAGGGTGTTGGCCAATACAACATTTTTCCAATCTACAAGGAGGTATTCAGTTGTGCCACTGAGCTTCTGCATTCAGAATTCAGAACAAATTCTATTACCTGCTGAGGTACACAAAGAGGGTAATGCACCGCTGTTTTAAGCCAGCGATAGACGCAACCTTCACTGAATCGAGACCAATGAATTACAGTGGTTCCCCTTCATAGCTAAAAAAGCCTGCAAGAGAATTCTCTTTTCCTAGTTAAGTGCCAGCACTTCTCAGTAGAGCAGTTTACTGCTAAAGCTGACCCGAAGTAGCTAAGTATTGCAAAGAGCTAAGTACTCCTCAAAGGCAAGAAGACCCTTGAGGCAAGGCTCCAAGTCTTTCTTTGATTCACATTTCTCTTATCCATCTTTTTCTCAAAAAGAGAGAGAACTGCTAAATATTCCACAGTCTACAAAACCAGAGAGAGTCCTGATTTCTTAAAAAAATAAAAGGTTAGTTGAAGTAGAAATTTCTGCCAGGGAGGAAGGGAGGGAGATAAAAAAGCCCTACCCTGACTGAATCTGATGAGAAAACTCCTTGGCAGGGGAGGAATAAAAAAACCTAAGGAACTATCTGGGAAGACAGACAGAATTGCATAAATTCTACGGCACAACCTGACAAACTTGTCATAAAGGATGATGTGAGTAATATAGTTCTAAAAGAAGCAATGGGAAATGTTTTCTACACACAAATCTCAAATCGGGTATGGAGCGAGCCTGAGCACTTTAATGGACACCTTCACATTGTAACTGCTCAGGACAGCAGGAAAAATGCGTCACATGAATAAGGCTTGAACATCGCAATATAAAACGTCACCTGGTGACTACTGCACTTGTCCATCAGATGTCAGTCACTCGTCAGTCATGTCAGAAGGACAACAAGCAGTTGTCTCTGAACAGAACTCAGAGGAACAGAATCTTATTTTTCTGTATCATTAAACTAGGGCCCACTCCTGAAAAAAGGCAGTAAGTTAAGACATATAATATGTAAATCTGAAGACAAATCTATATGCAGGAAGGAAATCCTCATGGAAAGTACAATTTTTTTTAAAATTTTATTTTTTCATTTTTGCAGCCCAGGATAATTTAAATCAGATGAAATACTGTTTGACCATAACAGGGCAGAAAGTGAAGTGTGCATGGAAGTCCTGCAGTTTCACAGGAAGAACACTGCACAGACGCATCGATCAGGACACGGGGCTCCCAGGTACATTCACTGTGCGTAATGCTGCTGGACTCCACATAGCAACAGACCTCTGTGGAGGCACTTCTATGAGACAGTTTGAGGCTTTCAACACCGTAATTAGTGATCAATATTGGCTGAAATTTTATTTTCATTCCAGGTTAAAATCATTTACACTTGGTATACGCAAGCGAGGGCACAGAAGATCATTCCTCCCAGTATAGGTATCAGAAGGGATTTAGTAACACTTGGTGACAAAGAACAACATGAGCATTTCTTTATTATTCATTAGCTCTGAGCCTTGTGTTGGTACTTAAAACTCATTGTAATAGTCTGTTTCTGGTGACGAGCCAAGTGAGCAAGTGAGAAGTCTTTAGCTGCTTACTCAAGTTCAATAGGAAAAATAATATTATGTTGCTCCAGTAACTTCTGTTGACTAAAATAATTCATGCCTGATGATTCTAATTGCCTACTGAAACAAACGGATTAAGCTCTGCAATGTATAAATCAATTTAAATTTGGCGACTTTGTACTAGGGACACCAAGTTTTAAAAATTCCTAACAAATGCTACTCACTGCTTTTTCACCCAAGAAAAAAAAATATGTATAACTTGTTTCTTAAAAGGTTTAACAATATTTTGCAGCAGAGCCTTTCACTTGCTGTAATGAACAGTACCATAAACAGATGATGTGTATTTTTTTCTTCTAGTTGAACATACAGATGAGAACCGTATTTTCTAAGTATATAGCACAAGTTTATGCTTTAATATAAAACTGTTCTTCCTAATTTGTACAATAAATAGATCTGGCACGCTTAATACAATCATTTATTGCAGAGCTGATTTTTCATATTTGATTTTTGGGGGAGGTGTGTGCTTGTACTAATATAAAGTGAGAACAAATGTGTGTTTTATACTGTGTATGTCAAAGAGGAGATAGAAAGAAACACTTTTACAGAAAATGGATAAATCTGAATTTAATTCCTGCCTTTAATATTTTCCACTTATATGAACTCAAATGAGTGACAGAAGATGAGGTCTTTCACTGAAGAAGTAATTAATGGGATAGTGTGAAAATGTGTTGAGATTTATGTTCAAAATTAATTGGGGTGCTTGCAGAAGTGATGTATTACTTCACTTGTTGATTATTATATCAAGCAAGGGGGTAGGAAATCTTAAGATTTAATAGTGTAATTATGAAAGCTTTCAAGCTCTGGTTTCTTTGTGTGGATTATACAAGGAGTTAATGATATTCAGAGAAATGGTATTTGTTGAATATGGGCTTTGGATGAGTAAATATTAAAGCATTCCACATTTTTATTTCTGAGGTTTAATAGGCTTAACAGTTTAACTGACACAAATCTACAGGTTCGATTACACTCTTAAACTAACTTATCAAGTAATCGGTATAAAATATTTTTAAATCACAAAGGAAAATCAGGAAAGATGTCGCTATTGGTCAATTATTTGACACATCTGACATCTCAACGCTATTTTAACATGTATGATGACTGTCTGTGTTGGGCCTAATCAAGACTCCTGCTTTCTTTATATCAGGTCTTGAAGCAGAACGCTCTGATGACTGGATTCTCAGCTCTGGTACAGTCTCCATACAACTGTTAAGCCATTCAGCAGAGAATTCTCCTTATGTAGGGATTCCCTTGCTTGTGCAGAGCTGCCATAAGCTCTTCAGCTCTGCCCAGCATCTAGGACTTAATCCTGCAAGATGCTGAACAATATGGCCCCAATCCAGTAAAGCACTTTGGCACACATTTAATATAGCTAAAAATGTTACTCCATTCTAATTCATGTCACCAAAAGTACCTCTGCATATCAGAGCACTTTTTTTTTATGCTAACAAAAAACCCCACCACAACAGTTTCCAGTTAGCAACATAGAGCTCTGTCACTAGAAAACTCATTTATGTTTGAAATTCATTATGTATGAAAACATTTGTCTCATAAAAAGCATAATCTTTCACAGCCATGAACAATTATAAAAATAGAGCTGCTAAACCTACGTGGAAAGTCTTCAAACCTTTTGAAGCACCCAATTTCTGTTCATTTGGTTGCTTACGTTGTATTCTTCTCCCATTAGCAGTGGTGATTTTGTGCTTCTTGCATGTGTAGGTCATCGGGCTTGCCTCAAAAATGTTCTGGAAAATGTATACTTTCAAAATAGTATCTACAGCATGTCAGACTTCCACATAGTAACTAGTGAACTAAAGAAATGGAAACGGCCTGGGAAGTCTATGGGCTTAAGATGGTGCAGATGAAGGTTACACTTTTTAAATTCCCTACCCCTAGATACTTTCATATATTTCTCCTACCCCAGCCCTATTTTCAAGATTTACTACAGGATTAACACACCGGCTTCCTTCTGAAGCAAAACAAATTTTGAACAAAACGTAAGCTTTTGGTCTTTTAAAAGTTATGTTATTAAAAAGAAAGAAAAAGACATGAAGTTTTTGTGCCTTACACTGCCAACACTGACTGATTTGCATTAGATATTACCTGATCCACAGAGCTGACATCTAACCGAGGTACTTTTTTGCCTGCCTTGGTAATTCTAAATTCTGGTACTCAGGTCTCCAACTAGACCCAACACCAGAGGGACAGCAGGTTTTTTTAGATCTCTTGGTGACCTGGAAGGTAGAAACAGCCCAGACAGTCTTGTTATTAGAGGGCAGGAATAGCGTCAGTGCCACAATGGCTGAATGCTATGAGACCGAAAGTAATTTCAAAATGGACCAGAACAGTTGAGAAGCATGGATCTGCCTGTGATTTTACAATTCTTGTCATAATGTACAAACATAGTGCAAACAAAATGAAGCTGCCTTACTTGTGGCACAGAAGATTCAAAACCTGACCACAGGTTAAGAAAGTAGCAGCTGGGATAGGATGCATACTGTCATTTTGAAGCACCCAAATTAAATGGCAGCACATTCCAGTGAAGAATTGGTGGAGAAAAACTTCACTGTGACTAGAAAGCCAGATTAACTTAAACCCAGCCAAAGTGATTGTACTTCATGAGTACAATTTCATACGCCATTTGCCTGCATTAGAGTCCAGATTTAAGCACTGTATTTCAGAGAAGAAAAATGTAATGAGCAACTTACTTTTGATCTCTATGTTTGTTTGATCTCTATTTACATTGCAATGTTCATTTTACATGTTTTTATGTTCACTAATGATGTTTTATTTAGAATTTTCAGATATTGCGCATTTAAAGATTGCTTTAAAAAAATAATCATAGTGATCCAGTTTGAAATTTTCAAAATCTCAACCAGAGCTATAAATGGCAACCAAGTCTGACAAGTCAGACTGCTGGGGAGAGACTGGCAAGACTTTTTGGGTTTTTTTTTTTTTTTGCTTTTCAATTCTGAAATCAAGCCTACATGTTGCATGTTTACATAAAATTATCTACTTAAAGCAAAAAAAATAATCTGATTCTAGCTTTTAGCAATTAATCTTAAACAGAAAGAAAAAAGCCTAAAAATGTTATTGCGCATGCAGGATATTAGCAATAATGCACATGAATAAACAAAGTGCTAGCAGTGGCTATCTTGAGCTAGTAATTTGCAGTTCTGTGTAGTACGCAATCTGAAAATGAAGCAAGAAAGAAATCCATGCAATTTTGCATATTTATGTTAACACAGGAATATAACAACAAAAACATCTCAATTTCTAATTCTTAATGAGTATTGACTTGCATTATGCTTTAACTGGTAACAGCAGGTATGCTATGATGGGAAAGACCTGAATGAATGAACAAAATGTAAGAATTTTTACTGGACAAGGTGGTCTTGTCCAGCTTGTTATTCTCAAAAGCTGTTTGAAATTTCCCTTTGATCTATCTGAGAACATGTAGTTAGAAAACAAACTGTCATGCTTTTCTTATCATGAAATCACAGAAGGACAGGTATCCAAAAAAACCGAACCCCCCCTTGTCTGTTTACTAAACAGATAAAATTATTTACAAGTGCAGGCACGGACATATATGGTACATATATATATATTTCTGGCTTTTTCAGGTATCTTTATGGTAAGTACATGACAGCTGTCACTTGACTAGACCCCACCCCACCCCCAAATAAAAAAACTACCTTTACACGCTTATAGCTCCATGTAGTTATTTGTTTCTCTCAGTGTGAAACCTTCCAAAACACAGAATTAGAACAGTTTTCATTATTTCACAACTATCTTCTAGGTACAAGAGACAAAGACAAGCAGAGCTAGCAGTCTGTAGATAAATGAAGTTACAACGAGAGCACACGACTTCGGTGAATGTAGGTGGGAAGGTTTGATCCATTAACCCCAGAAATCAGGAGCTGGGCTACTACTGACCTCAACAGACATCGCCTTAGGCATTACCTGAGCTGCTGAGGAGGCTAAGAAAGGTAAAATGGTAACTAAAGCCTACAGAAGGTTTCTTACCAGTCTGTTTATGTATAAGATTATGGAAAGTCTAATCAGGACACTTCTAAGAATTAAGCCGGGCAAGCTTGATGTCACAAAAAAAAATAAGAAATACACTACTTTTGTTATTCTATCATTTCCCATTGGTACCAAGCTTTCATTGGAGAAAAAAAAAATTATTTGAAATATTATAAAAAAAATATTTTTAGGAGAAAAATATTACACCTGCGTAAAGAAAAACAAACATTTTGTCACCAATGAGAAGTGATTGTTTTAAATTTTATTCTTTAAAATGCATAGCTCTGAGTTTTAGCAAAAGTGCATTTGGTTTTGATGAATAAAACCAAAACTAAAACCACATTAAATTGGCTGGAAGTAAGGTTCATACTTGCTATATTTAAGAGTATATTCAAAGGTTTCTCAAAACTGGATTCTTTTTGTTTCTGTATTTAGCAAATATTAGCATTCTTGTTTAGCAATTTGTTAAACCCCTACAAATATACGTTCTCATTTATTACTTCGGGTATTACTTGGGGTTTATTTTCCAACAGTAAGTGGGAATAGGCACGACACAGGCAAAGGCAGCATTATACAGCTCACCAAACTAGAAATACTGCAGGGAGTTAAGTTCTTTGGAGGGGTGCCTTTTAATATTTTGGTATTCAGAGCTTGATCCAACTGAAAAAAGTGCTCTCCATTTGTCCATTTCTTTTTTGTAAAAAAGGAAAAATTCAAACTTGATCTGATTTATTATATTTTCAAGAGTGAAAAAAACAGGGTTAGAAGAGCAGCACTGTATTTATTTTTTGTACTTAAATACATATTTCAGGGAACTAAGAAGATATCCTAGTTTAAGGGCCAATTTTGCCTGAAGAGAACATAAGAGACTTTATGCATAGGAAAGAAAAGTCCACTGTGGATCATGGGAAACATTAAGCTTTAACTACAGTTTTGCTGCAGTTTGAGGGTAGTATTTGGCAACAGACTGAAAACAGCTCTCAGTGTAGTAAATTTTTCTTACCTAGTATCTCTGATCTCTAGGTGGCCAATATTTCTGAAGAAATACCCTTTGTATTTCTTCAGGAAAGTGCAGGTTGTTTGCACAGTGCTACACTGAGAAAAGGGAAGGTGTTTGGCATCAGAATGAATCTCGTCACTTGTAAAGTGCTGAAGGATTTCATCTCTTGTGTAATTACCCACGGAGCCTGTGCTCTGGCTCACTCTGCAGAGAGCCAGCAGTGTTGTGACTGGCCCAGCACAATACACACACCTTTCACTAAGTATATTTGAAATCTAATACCTGGAATCCTCTTGGAAAGATTTGGTGAAGAACAATGAGCTGGCAGCTACTTAGAAGAGAATGCACAGGTTGCATTTGGGTTTTCTTTGTATCAAGGACCTTTGGACTATCTTTTTAAAGTGTTCATCAACAGTCCTATGGCTTGTGGATTCTAACAGCATCATTTAAATTATTTAAAGTATGTACATAACTTTTCAATTAACAAACTGCTTGGCTCATGAAAATACATACACACAATTTATAAGTAGAAAACCAAGACTAAATATCTTATGATAAGCAGGTCACTATGAATTAAAAATGAGTTTTCAAATAAAATATTTAATGACATTTCAAATTAAATGAAACATTGGAAAACTAAAACTTTCGCAGTTAAGGAGTCCTGCCATTTAAGCACTTCAGGAAATCAAACTGCAGCAATGGATTGACCTGGCTTATATTCCCAATACTGAAACACACAAGAATCAAACACACATGGACAACTCATAATATTCTATACTTTAAATGTTATTATAGGGTGAATTAAAGAAACAAAACCTCAGAAAACATTGAAGATAGAAGACTGTTCACTCACTAGAGTTCCTGGTACATATGCTTTTGCAGAATTTATTAGCAGAAGCAAGTAAATCCGTGTGTATAGAAGTATAGCAGGTACAGTTACCAAATACATACAATAAAAGAATATTATTCCTTTGAGCATTTATTCTCGTATATCTCCTGGCGTTCTTATAATCTAAATACTCTACTATGTTTGTGAAGCATACAAAAATTTCTAAATTTAAATAGGTATTTTACATACCGTAAACTGGTGTATCAACAGGTCCATTAGAAAAGTGATCTTATTACTAAAAAGAACATAGGTGCAGTTTTCTGCACAATTACTGCAGGTGAGGCTGTAAGCATTTACTGCATTGCAGAATGACCTAAAAAATAAGAAGAAAAGAAGAAGAAAAATAAGAATGCTACCTTTTCTTTGGTAAATTAAAAGCAAATCAATGGAAGCATATTGCAAAACAACCTTTCAGCAATTCACATTTGTTTTCTTAAACTTGGGATTCCAAACAGAACTAAAAATTTACATGATATCAATTCAGTAATTAATAGCTTCAAAACAGTAAAGCCATACTTATCAAAAGTCATGCATTGTATGGCTACCGGACTCTTCCATATTCAAAACTGTTTTCATCTAAGTAACATGTATTGGAATATGCAATTTTGAAAAGTCTGAGCTTTTCTTGTGATATGTGATGTTACAGGTATTTTCATAAGCATAAACATGCATATATGTGCATTCTCAGTAAATTCATACCTGCATTCTTAGTAAAAACCTAATATAAATTATGGGTGTACTAATTTTGTTATTTGGATATATATAATATTCTTTTCTTGTGGCTTATAGTTCTATCACACAAATAATTTGGGTATTAGGTTCCTTTCCCAGCACAACCTTCAAGAAAAAAACCCCGTATGAAGTAATGCACAGTAATTCACAGTATACCAGGACCAGCTTTTGAGAGAGGGTCTTGTGCAGCGCCTGTGAACTAATGCAAGGTATGGAGAGGCTCGAGTAGTCTGTACTGAGCAAGCAAAACTGAGGAGGTGGAATTCCTGTCTAGAAACTTCTACTGACACGCTGTGAACCACTACTGTACGGAGCCTCTACGTGTTAGTGTGTAACTACAATAGCATCAATTGTCCTATACCTATGGCTGGTGGGAAGAGGTAAGAGGTTTGTGACAGTACGAACAAAAAATCATAAACATGACGAGTGACAGAAAGCTCCAGATATACAAAACATGCCCAATTATTCTTTGCATCATGTGCAGTAATTTCCATCTGCTCCAGTTAATGTGTTCTTCTCAAAACAGGATTTGCAGGGAAGCTGGGACCAGTCCTACAGAAAATACTCCCAGAGAAAATAAATCTGACCATGGATAATACTATTTCAGAATAAACACAAAATTAATTTCTTGAACTTCGCTTACTATGAAAGCCATCACTGTTACTATACAAATACACACACAGACAGAGAACACAACTGCATCATAAATATATACAATAATAAATAAAGATGGCTGGAAGTTCAAGTTGTTTGTCTAAAGTAAACCAAAAGAAAAAAACCTTTTACTTTGTTGGGTATTTTTAACATCTGAAAAAATGTGACTAAGTTCAAATAAGTTCCATAGAAGAAAATAAATTGTGAGCACTGTCAAAAGGTCATACAAAAGTGGGACCGCAACAACTACAGAAATCATCCAAGCTGGTATCCAACATAACAAGCTGCAGACTAACTCAACATACTTATAAAAACAGAGTTGAGTTTTATATCTTAATTTTCTCTTAAAATATTTTTTGAAACAAGAGTTATTTACATAATAAGGAAGGCTGCTTTACTGATTGCTGTGTTCATCGCTGTGGCATCTGATTACTTAGCATGGCTCCCCAGAGTTGAAATGGAAGCATCTTATATACATACATTGTATTTCTCAAGCTAGGAAAAGCTGGAAATGCTCAAAGGCCAGAAAATTTACAGTAAAATTTTTTTCATTTCTATTTCTGGATTGTCTTTTCTTCAGCTTGAGAAATAATTTTTAATCTGAAAAAGAAGCCTTACCTTGCTTGCTTTGATCTGTAAAAGCATGAAGAACATTTATACCTTCCCTTTGGTAATATTTTGAGTATCACCATATTACCAGTTATATTAATTTGACTATACTGGTAATTAATTTTACTCTACTGCCTAATCAAATGAGTTTCAATCTGCAGTTCACATGATATGAAAACAACATTAAATCATTACTTATTGATCAAGGGCAGGTTACTTTTCACCTATTTCACCTAGTTTTTACCCTACAAGGCTAATACCTATACAAAACTGAAGTAGCATGCTTCATGTGCATTTTTTAAAACCTACCTTGCAACAGGATTCTCGTTTGCTATCCTAACTAGATAAAGGTGAAAAAAATTTTCATTAGGCACCTACTTTTACTTTTCATGAAAGATTATTCCTCTGTGCAGGTGTGTTTACAGGGAGAGAGAGATACGGAACTTTATTGGTAGTTTCTATTTTCAGTTAAGAAAATACTTAAATCAGTATCTGTCATTTTATCAGCTATTCTAAAATAAAGATTAGTTCTATTTAAATAAAAACATTATAATTTACCCAAAGTGCCAAATATGGACTTGGTAGGTGAACTTACAATTTTGAGAGCATTTCAAAGTTTCTGAGGCGATTTAGCTAATTCACTGCAATAATGTTTTTGATATATGGGATTCCTAATTCCTAGGAGGATCATTTATTTTACATTTGAAAACACAAAACCTTCCCACTTTATACACAGAACAAATTCCACTGTAATAATGCATCATGCTTTTGTATTTCCCAACTGAATCTCATGTCAGAAAAAGTACTTGCATTTTCAGAGACTCAAATAATGCATTTGAAAAGGTGGTGTAAGCAAATGGATGTCGAATTAATTTTTCACAACAATAAAGAGGGTTCTTTTAATTGATAACATAAGCTTGCTAACTATGGTTTGTCTAAACACATTCTAATCACGGCACGCTCTGAACTGTGACTCAGTTCCATGATTTTTTTTTTTTAATTCAAAATTGGAAGTGTCAGCACAGAAGCTGTCCCCAGGTGGTTCACAGTGTTAAATGGCAGATTAAAGACAGCACAACTAATTTCTTTACTTTAATCTTATTAAGGGAACAACAGCTGTCAACTGTCACCATTTCTGCACAAGGCCTCTGAGACAAGCACAGGGCTGGCAATGTCAAGCCAGAACTTCATTTAACCACCAGTTAAACTCTCCGGGATGAAAAACTCGATTCATTTCTTATCATTTTTTACCCTGTTGGAAGCTCTAACTGTTCTTAATTCCAAAACTTTTATCTCAAGAGATATCAAAATCAGTCGAAACAGTAAAGTATGAGCCTCATGTAAAGCAGCTGTTTATTGATTACTGATGTTGCTCTAAACTTTGTATCACACCCACAAATCAGCTTTAAAGCTATGTTAGACAGCATGTATACTCAAACCACATAGTAAGTCTGCCCTCTGATGTAAGGCTTTCCTCTAGAGTAAATCCAATTATAAAAACACTCATTATGGTACACAAACTTTGATCCAAAAAAGAAATCAGTCTTTAAACTAGACAAAAATATGCATCTGCATGTTGTATTTATTTTACATGAGTACAAAGAAATAGGAAGAGGATTCATTTTAATCAACATCTTCAAGCCAGATCTCAACAGTTTATACGTACGTACGTGATTTTCTTTTATGCTAGCACATCTCCAATTTCCTCAGTCTGCCTGATACAAACAAGTTCCCAAACTGTAACTTTTGTTCAAAATACTGAGGCAGCAACAGTATCCAACCACGCAAACCTAATCCACCAAAGTGCACCAGGATACGTAGGTGAGAAGTCACAACTTTTGCTTTATAAAAATCAAGGCATCACCAACATGTAATAACTAACCTGTTTCAAGTGTAAAGCCTTTTAACATTACTTTCAACTTCTGGAGATTGTAAGTGAATGTACTTTGATTATCAATGAAGAAAATAACCCCTAAAGCTCAATTCTGCAGTGAAATAATACAAAACTAAACATTATCAGATTTAGGTTGAGTTAATTCAGTAGTGTATTTAAGAGCCGAGGTGAGAAGAAGTGGGAGGTGAGCTATTACTGAAACACAGTGCACAGAATGGCTGTAGAGTGGAATGGTTAAAAAACCCACCAAGGTAAGAATACAACAACAACAAATTTTTTTTAAGGTAAAAAATACCAATTTTAAGTCTTGAAGACTATACAGGCCCTTATGCTGCACTCACGGGGCCTATTACACCATCAGGAACCCTCGAAGTTTCATAATCAATTACTATTTTGTCTGTTTTTTACATGATTTAAGTATGTCTGCTTAAAAAAAGGGCTCCAGTTGAAGTCTAGTCACAATTTATAGAGAGAAAACAAAATTCAGCACCAGTTCTCCCTCAAGACACTTCCAAAACCAGACTGGACTTTGACTCTGAAATGTTACTGTACTTATGAATAAACTACTGCATGACAAGTGACAATCAAACAATTTACCCCCATGTTTACAGGTGTGATAGAATCTGAAAGTCTTCTACAGAAATTCTCCAGCCCCTGGCTTATCAATTGTTTCATTGCGAGATCCAGCTCTCAACCCAAAAGTTTCCCAACAGTTCGCAGAACTCCTTTCAACAATAAAACTTGTTCCTGTATTGCGCGGGAGGGCAATATTGCTTTATTCTTGAGTTCTGTGAGCTTTAAATCCAACTCTGAGCCAGACAGCAAGGATACATCATGGGAAGAGACTGATGCTGCAGGTTTCAGATGTTGAACTTGCAAAGAGGTCATTCTCTTTAGAGTGACTTTATGTCCTTGTACCAATTGCTAGTTTGCAATCAATGTTTCTCTAGTGGGAATAACCTTACAAGAAAATAAGAAAGCTTGTTTTGCACTTTATATAAAAAAATTTGTGAACGATCCTATAGAACTGCATGAACAGCAACAGTGCAGCTTAAGAACTGTATGCTCATAAAACCAAGTAAAAATCACAAAGAACAATCTATAAAACCAGTTCTCATCTCAAAATAATCCTTACTGAAAAAAGTATTTTGTATTGATGCCATCCATAATATTATGTGGGCACTACTTTCTGCTTTTTACATATATAAATATGGTTTGAGCTTTTTGACCCTGATAATATTTGCTTTGAACAAATGATGCAAGAAATTGTACAAATAGAGAAGATACGTTATAATAAAACTGACTTTGATCATGTCTTCACTTGTAACAAAAGTCCTCCTTTGTTCCTAAGGCTAATTTCTATTTAAAAATGCTGGTCACCTAAGGAACAAAAAGTATGTTACAGATGCTAATTAAACAAACCCTACAAACCCCATTTGTTAGCAGATCTGTTACTATTTTCAAGGCCAGTAACGTATCATGGCACAAAGGGGCTACATGAGTTGCCCATAGCAAATATGCAAGGCAACACAGGGGATGAGAATCATCTTCTGGTCTTCATCTTAAGTCATTAAATTGTTTTGCTGTGCAGTTCCCGTTTGCTTTCCAGTAGAAGCATAAGCAAAATACCATAAGAATCTGAAACCCCTTGAAATTCTGCCAAACAGATCTGTATTCTGTGGAGAACCGAACAAATTCAGGAAAATTACAAAATGCTACTTTAAGAAATAACATGACTGGACACTAATTTGTATGTTAACGCCAATAATAAAACCTACTATAATCCATTGCTTTCTCCTTTTCTTTTTCAGTGATTTATTTGAAGGGGAGAAAAATTGTCCCAACACCAAATGTATCATCTATCTCATAAATGTCAAATCTTTTTCACAGCATTTGCCATCCTGCTGGTCTAACTACCAATCTGGACAGTAGTACAAAACAACAGGCATATTGTTAAATCTTCTGGTAATAAAGCTTTATCTTGTAGACATGGGATTAAAGTTCTGAGCTGCACCATACTGCCAGGATTTTGGAGAAAGAGAGATGTAGATAATAGCCCATGTAATCTCATCACCTACTTGTAAATAGCTTATCCTCATCACAAAACAACAGACAAATTCCCAATTTAAGATGAATACAAATGGTTAAACGTTGCAAGAACACACAAACAATCTTAACTACAGTAGTGTCCTTTAGCAAAACACGTTTGGCTAGGGGAAGACTGGAGGGCAATTAATGAAAGGTCTTAATTCAACTTTAAGCAAAGAGAACTGCTGCTTTGCTAGATTCAAAGTTTAAGAAGTCATTTCAAGCTCATTTCAAAAATCAAATGAGGAAAAACATGGTACAAATTTTCTTCATTTAAAGAACTAAATATATTTTATGATTATCCTTTGTTTTCGAAACTGCCTTGAACATTCTGTATTTAAAGCAACACATTTGAACTATTTCTCTTAAATACTTCAGTGAGACCATATAAGTATGCATTAACATGGCATCTTCAAACCAGCCATGTTTGTGCTTGTTTCTAACTGGCTCATAGGAAGTCCCACCCTCTGAAATAGTTGCTTGCTCTCAACAGTTGAGTTGCAGGTTCCACAAAAAATATGATCTTCTCTATCAGAAAGAACACAGAAATAGCAGTAGAGGAAATTCTGCATCACATGCAGTGACACCAAGTTCACTGTGATGCTTTTAGCAGACCCTAGACTCTGCAAGGGAGACTCAAGCGGTTAGACTCTTGCAGGCAAAAACTGCAGGAGCAGTTAGCTCTACAGCAAGATCCTGTGCCAAATTATGTGCAACCTTGACATAGAGCTTCCAAACTGCAGTACTTCCTGATGCCTATAAACCTCTCTACTTGGTTATGTTGTCACAAATGTCATGAAATAAAAAAACAAATGCAAAACATACCACCCAAATAAAATGAATAATGTGGACTTACAATATTTGGGTCTATCAAGAAATGGTGAAGTTATGCAGTAACTTGCATTTTCTTCTGGAAGAGTTAAGCTTTTGTCCAACATCCAAACTCAAGACCAGCTAACAGTAATTTTTGGTACAACTCTATTTTGTAAGGAAGAAGGCATCTGCAACTTGAATAATTTATGAGAAAGAACTTATACTTGATATAAAAATATTTAAAACAAGCTCACTGCATCAGCTACTGATGGATTGTCTTACAATCCAATGACTAAAAGAAGATGGATGTTTCTGAAAAGGGCACAGTCTAGTGGAAATTCTGATGCCTTTACAGAATTTCGTTTTATTATATTTTTCATCTTTACCTGAAAAATACACTTTCCATATAGTCATATAAAGAAGCAGTTAGAAAAACCTGCATATCCAGAGTTTCCAAAGGTGAAAAGTATCAATGTAGAGGACTCACATGAAGAATAAGGGTAATTTACAACCCCAAGTTTCAATTTACTATTTGTATTGAGAGATTTCTAGGGGCAAACCAACCAGCTCTTTTTCCAAGAAAGAGGCTTTCAACATTTCTACAAGGTAGCACAGTTATAGTCAGTATCTCTTCACGAACTCATCCACATGTTTTGACTACTAGACTTTGTCCCCTGCACCCTTCTGCCTAGCACTGGTTGCAGACTGGGTTCAGTTTGTCACCCAGGACCTACGAGAGCAGCTACCACCTGCAGCAGGCTGCTTCGCTGCTTCTTCCTTCTTGCGTAGCTGCATCCACGGCTGGGCTTATCCATCCCGTTCAATGGGGATGCTCCCAGATCACTAAGTACAAGCTCAAGCCCATCTCTTCCCTGGGTAGCACACACCCTCACAGAGCTACGTATATATATATATGGCTGTCACATGTCTAAAGAGATAGAGGCATTTATGAGCCTGGAAGCCAGCATTCAGGACAATATCAGTTAAAATATTCACTTCTCACCACTGTACAAGTTAAGGAACAGCTGTCCTGCATAAAAAAGTCATATGGGGAAAGAAATTTTTTTTTTTAACTTTGTATTTCAGGGGCTTGAAGCAGAGATTTTCATATCTTCAGCATACTTGTAAAAGCCTGGTCCACCAATTATCACCTTCTCTACATGCAGGGCATGTTGATTAGTTACTCTATTTTGATAAGACATTCAGTTATTGGCTTATACATAGTACATTTAAATTGGTCTTTTCTAGTGTAGCAATTTATCTTCGTTGCAGTCAAAAATCAGTTATTCCAACTAATGTTAACTGGAGACTGCAATTTTCTGTAAAGTTGAATGAAATGCTGTATTTCAGCAGTGGAGCGAAGTTCTTCAGTAGATTTCTTAGCATACAAAGCTGTCAGAATAGTTTATATTAATCTCTTTTCTGCCCTGATATTTCTTAGGAAATACAGATAGTTGAAAACGTGTTAATAAAACAATGTTTAAAGAATTTTTGAAAGGTTTAAAAGTTCTTTTTATAGTTCAGTCATGAATAGGCTCAGAAATCTGAGAAACCACTTATGCTGGTCAGAAATAGGTATGAGATAGTAACTGTCAGAGAGTAGAACCTGATAAATCCCCTCAGAGTTTTTTTTTCTGTTACACAAATGTAGCTGACATGAGCCTTTATTTACCAGCACAGAAGTTCCTTTGAGAACTAATACATCCTCATACCATCTAACAACCTTTAAACAAAACATTTTCAGTAACATAAACACAATATTCTCAAACCTTCTCAACAAAGGCTGCCAAAGTGAGACTATTGCTAAAATCAAAGAACAAAACCTGAAGATGCATAGAAGATGTACATTCTAAGAATTTCAAGCTAAATTTAAACTAAGCTTCACATGGCCACACAGTGCAGCCCTTTCCCTTGCAAAGTTTATCCCACATAGATGAGAACTCAAAATTAGAGCCTCTGCAAATTAATGAGCAAGGCTGCTACTGAGCTGCTCTCCATAGTAGGTTTTTTTCTTTGTGTTCTTTCCAAGGCACTTCACACCTGTCCCATAACATATTAATGTACAGTTTTAACCAAAAACCACACAATGTAGTGTTAAAATTTGAATTATTACAACATTGAAATATATCTGCAAACAAATTATGACAATGGTACACAACAGGTTATTCCTGGGCTTGGTACCTCTTGTACTAAAACCATACCTAGCTCTGCTCTGAAAGCACATGTGTGCCTTTGAATGAATAAAAATTAACAGAAATTAGAGGGAAAAAAGCATGCTTTCGAGTTACCAGTTTTTGCAGGCATTCTGTTTAGTCACCACCTTTTGGGGGGGGCTTAGACATTTAAGCCCTTCTTTTCTTACGTGCTCTAAAGAGGCATTCCTCTAATCCACAGGAATTTTCATTTACCTGTTTGTCGAAACCCTTTCAGCTAGCAGTATCTTACAACTCTTTCATTTTAAAAGCAGCCAGGCTCCAGTGAATCACAACCACCTAAAAAATTCCCCCACTTTCCACTAGAGATCTTTACAGACTGACTACCTTTAAAAGATATGCACCTCCTTTTCTGTTTAATGCAGTTTTCTCTTTTCTCATTTTGTACAATTAGGGATGCCACCGTTCAAATACATCATAGCTAGAAATCAAATCACCAAGTTAGAAAACCAGAGTTTGAGTGGAAATGTCTTTCACCTTCCATGGCAGCGGAGAATACAGCACAATTTTTTTCTTTGAAGTTCAACACTGGACTATGAGAAGAAGCAGCAGTGAAGCAGTGGATGTGAAATAAATATTCTAGTGATTCTAAGTGGCAAATGAAGGACCAGTCATACTTACTTAAAAGGAACCCGTGAAACTGCATTCAGATTGGTGGGAAAAGTCACCGCTTGAAGAACATTTTCAAGGGCAGTCAGTCCTCCTGCAGCCCGAAATGCTATTTGATCTGCTGTGTTCTAGATAAACACAAACACAGAAGAGAACCATCAGAAATTAAAGAAATTCCTGCATAAAAATATATGTATGATAGACAACTGTCCTGAGTTTTGTCAATGTAGAAAATCCTCAATATGTGTATTTATCATGTTGAACACCTCTGAAAAAGACCATTTCTTTTTTCAGTGCTTCAAGCATTTGGCACATGTGAAAAAATGGGAAGTGCTCTCTAAATACAATCATTATTAGTCCATAAAGAATATATTACACTATAACAGAAAAAAAAAAATGTACTGTATAACAGGAAAAACTCCTAGTGACTCTAGCAATAAAACCTTTCTCTGAACAATTAGAAATATAATTGAGATATAATATGATTTAAAGAGAAACATTTTTCCCTCTGAGAATTAGACATTAATGAAAGTACATATCTTCTTTTTACAAAGCATGCAACTTTCTTGCCATTACATTTCTTTCAAACAAACATCTATATTCTATTTAAATTACTTGTTGCAAGCTCCAGAAAAACTGTTTAATCAGGGAAGTCAGATATTCAAAAAGAAACCATTTTCCACAATTAATATGAGCTGAATGTAGATTTTTAGACAGCCAAAAGGTTTACCTTCAAAGGAATAACTAGCTTTAAGAGAATGGAAAGCTTTGCGCCAACTGCCCAAGCAGTTAAGATAATCAACCAGTGATTTCCTACAGGCTGACTGATAACGTCTAACAGTCAATTTATTCCTGTTAGCCTGGTAAACATGCCTTAACTGAAGAGTTAATTTTAAGTTTCACTCCTATATTCCTCCTTTACTTCCTTTTCCCCCCGACTCAAAAAAAAAAGCCTCCTTAAGCAGCCCTGGGTCAGGGACCCCCCATACAAGACAATACAGCAACGGTGCCTCCAGCCTGCGTGCGACTGGGATAAAGCTACAGCAAGCACTGCCTCCCCTGCAACGCTTTCCACCAACCTCTTGATAGAGCCGTAAGGAAAAGACAACCCAACAGTGAAAAAATAGTCCTGCCACAAATCAAATAGCATTCTTTGTGTACCTTGGCTTACGGCCACAGTTCTCAAACTTTCTACTCTTCCCCCCTGCTTCAGCAGTGCTGCAGAGTGGTTCAGCACCCCCCCCAGACGAAGCCTGGGGCCTTTCTGACATATCGATTTTCACTTCAGCTTAAAACTTCACAAGCGTAAAGAGAGATTTTGTTATTTCAAGTGTGTGTTTTCCTTGGTAATCAACATACGTGCATAACCAGCATAGAAAAGCGTGCATGAGGATTTCTGTGTGTGATTGGCATGCTGGAATTGCAGCACACCATCAAGAAAGACATTTATGGGGCCCTGCTGATTTATTTGCTACAGCGTATTTGTTAGTGCTACTCCAGTTTTAAACGTGCCACGCACTTCCCACTTCTCACTTTCCCTGTTTCTCCTGGGAGATTATGCCACAACCTATTAGCTCTCACGGCAAAGAAGTCTTTCCTGTCATTTACACCAAATATATCCTTTCTCTATTTCATCCCATTATACTCCAAGTTATATCCCGGTTTATTGCACTCATTTTGTTTCTCCCCTTAGTAATTACTCCATTCTTGAAATACTACACTCTTACACTTTTCCGCTTGGCTTAACTCTGTATATTCATTAATGCTAAACCCGCCCTTTTATTTTTTTTTGATGTAAACTTTTCTTACCTGTGATTTTTTTTCCAGAACTCCTCTTCTCTCCACAAATACCTAGAAATGAAGCACCTAGAAAGGAACTTCCCCCCCTGCTCCCCAAATCAGTCACCAGAGCCACACTGAAACAAGCTATAATGTCCCCCTATTCTGAGAGGAGATCTTCACGTATCCATTTAAAAAGACCACCAAACTTTTGAAGCAGTTTTGTTTCCTACATGCTTTCCTCCTACTTCAGTCTGGAGCACCACTTCTTTTCAGCATTACTACCATAAAGGCAGACTTTTTTCAAAGTGCCTGTTTAATTTTTGTCTAATACTTTGCTAAAATCCAAGTATACTTTGCAAAAAACAAATTCACATTTTAAAGAACTTCCTTTGCTACAGTTTTCCATCAAGCAGAAAGTGAGTTTGCAATTTCTCCCAGTTTTCTATGATTTAGCTTTGTGTCCTATTATTCTCCTCTCTAGATTACTCATAAAAATTAATCAGCATTTTGATACTTAGCCATCAGGGAAATAAATCTCTAACTATTTGCATGGGAGAGAGGCTCGAGAAAAAACCTTAAATAAAAGGAAGAAATAAACCAGCAGTAAAGTTGGGGAAGATACATGAGCATAGTATTTGTCCACCATGCTTACAAAGGTCTATAAAACTGCCACTTAGGGATTAGGAATACGCTGCTTTTGGCATGGTATTTAATATATTTGTCTCCAAGGATTCTTTTAAGATGGAGAACTCCAAGAGCCCATTTACTGAAAGGCAATGTTGATTACCAAAGTAACTGCTGGTATACAGTGCCTGTGAATGACCTTGGTCACCACGCAAGTGTCCTGCTGTCAGGAAACCCAGGTTCAGGCACAGGTCCTTGAGCTTGGCCTTGGGTCCAGGGAGGTCACGGGAACCGAAGGGAAAACATGCCCTACCCACAAAGGAGCAGAAGAGTCGCTTGTATACTGCACATGGACGTTTTCAGAGTGAATACTGTGTGACTCTGGTACCGATGAAATGGGGAAAAAAGGAATCGTGCACAGGCAATTCCCTCAGCTATCCACAATACCAGACCTCATATTGATGAGTGGTGTGTAAAGAACAAATAGTATTAAATCTCCTCGATGTTGAACAACACTGTCATTCTATCTCTGAAGTATAGCAGCCAAATAATATCAAATTATTTTAAAATATGACTGAATTAATTCCTACTTGAGACAATTTTCAAATTTTGAAGTATTTATGTATTCACCTAAGGAAGTTTTTCTTAAAAGCATAAATATATGGGAGCAGGCTATCTTATCCAATTTGCCTTTTTTTCTAACATTAACCTATATCCTTCAAAATACCATCTAAACTCAGTTAACGTTCTGTAGTGCTAATGCTTTACATAAGCTGATACATATTAAAACATTAGAAATTCAAAAGAAGTAGACTGAGGCACATAAGTTATTCAAAGTCTGCTCACATAGTATTCTTATTTCAATTGCTGCCTTTTTGAATCTGTGTCAGAATGAAAGACCCATTCAGCAGCTACAACTTTTACTCTGATAGCACCCAAGGCAGTGAGCAGATCAGGCACCATGAGAGCATGAAAAATGACAGATCCTGTAGGGAGTAAATATTAAATTCCTATTTGGAAAGAGCATAAACCAGAATGACACATTTTTGGTGCACTAAAGAATCCTCCAGACACCTAACTTGGTCTCCCAAATTACTTAGCTAGATGTTTATGAAATCTATTTCATAATTTCACTAGAAAAACTATTGATTGGCTGCATATTTAGATTAGGAAGGTTACCCAGCAAAGGCAATCGATATAACGGGATTAATGTTTGTTGAACAAAAGAAAATGTATATATATGCAGTTTTCAAACAATGTGTGAAAAATTGACTTGCTCATATGTACTTTCAGAAATTCACAACTACTTCAAATAATAGGCAAAAATGTAGGCAAAAATTACGTTTACTGTCATCTATGTGTTTCTTAATGGAGAGAGGAGGTGGCACAAAAACCTTGGGGATGCCACCTAGATGCGTCTTAACCATTACAAAACCAGTAACCGAATCTTCAGAACAGCAGGTGTAGCACTCAAAACCAACACAAGAAAAAACTCTCGTTTTCTTTATTCCTCACATGTCTGTATCACTGTGAAATACAGTGGGCTTGTTTGTACAGGAGGAAAGCCAACACAGTTGATGTGATATTAAGTATGTATTCTTAATCTTTGGACCATTATAAACTTGTCATTTAGAGCACACAGCAACTAATTTCAGCAGAACAGTGCATGAATCAAGTAACTTTAGCAGAGTGTGTATATACACTAATGCACGTGTGGCAACGTAAACAGAAATAACAAATTAAACAAATCATGTAACCATTTTATGGATTAATTATGAATTAAATATTTTAAGAAACTAAAATTAATCCTTTTTTTTTTTCTTTTCTAATTACAACAAACCACCAAGAAACCTCCCTGCTCACCGGGTTACCTTGGCTGACTTATTTACCTGCCTGTTACAACACCTTAATGGATTTGAACTCCCCTTCTCTCCACTCCTATGGCTTGAGTGACAACTGACTAATAGGATTACAGGCTCCGTTCCAATAATACAGCCCAGCTACATGCCAGCAAAAAATGACAGCCTAAACCTGAATTACATGGCCTGGGAAGCCATCCAATTATTAACTAAAGTAACTGTTATTACCTAACCTAATCAAAGGAGAAGCAGCTGTTAATCTTTGGTGGCCTGCAGTGTAGTAGCGGTCAGACTGGATGAACTGTCTTTGTACTTGACTCCTCTACAGACAATAATTATGTCCTTTGTGATCAAGAAGGAAGGGCTTCCTAACCTTTCAGACAGAGGCAGCAGATGGGGAACAACTGTTTGTGTGTTCCTTAACAAGATAGGGTGGATTTTATCAGGGTTTGGCATCTGCGGCACCTTCAGAAGCACCACTTACCCAATGATACAAGTATGTTTGCCAAATTCGAAAATTAGCAGACTGAATAGAAAGTTCAAAATAATGTTTTCATCTCATTATCTGACATTTGGAGAAGAAAAATACACACAGCTAAAAACCAGTTGTTTGCACATATGTCTCATCATACCTAACATGGTCAAAGAAATACATGATAAGGCCAACTGACCTGCGCTGTTACTCTGCTTGGTTTTGTTTAACCCATTCAAGTAGTTGAATAATATAAACTGTATGCTTTTGAAACAAAAGCAAATCAGAGGAAAAAAATCTGATTTATTTATACAAGTCAGTGGGTAACACAAAGTAACATAGAGTGAAATAAAGTGAGCATCGTCAATTAGACACAGCTTTTGGTTTCTGTGTACAACATTCCAGGACAGAAATGAGACCAAAACCGCTGTCCTGTGCTGCTGCTCCCCTTTACACAGGACATTTGGCAAACGGGCAAATTTGCAAAACAGAAGAGACGAGGTCAGAGAAACCTGCCTCATCATGAAACACTATGGAAGTACAATTTAGTTTATCTTGGGGAAAGTAAAAATATGATGGGATCACAGTGTGGAAACACCTGAATGGGAAGAAGATTTCTGATAATGCACAGTAACAGCTAATATTTGGAAGCTGAAATTGGAGGAGTTCAGGTAAGAATAAAATTATTTTTTTAATGCCAAGAGTAATTAATGATGAGCATAATATACTTAGGATACAGTCGACTCTCAATCATTTGAAGTTTTTAAATCAAACCTGATTATCTCCTAGAAAAATATGATCCTAGTTAAATCATAATTTATTAATTTGGTGCAGGAGTTATTGGGTGAAGTCCAATGTCCTGGACCAAAGTACTCACTCTATACATTTCTCCTGTTAAAGTAGTATTATTATTAGTTAATAAGTAGAGCAGAATCAGAAATAACGCAGAGCTTTAGCAGCTGAAATGATTTAATGTCAGCTTGACCACCTCTGTTCTATGTAACTTTAGCACTTGACAGTTTGAATATTAGCATCTGAAATCTTTTTGAACTAACTTAAAAAATACTGTGGTGTAAACCTTCCCTCTGCTAGTCCTGCCTACTATGTCCAAATAAAAAGCTGATCTGGAAAGCCTGTTTGAACAGACCCTGGGAACTAAAACGGTTTGGAAGAAAATACTTCTGAATGAAACCCAAATACTTTGATACATTCTGACTTCTGTTTCTGAAAAAATACACTGAACTTGTGCAACTCTTGTGTTAACACTTGTTAAACTGTTCACTGAAGGAAGAAATAATCATTAATTAGTAAAATGTAGTTGAAATCCATCTTAAAAATTTTTTTCTGTCCTTTTATCCAGTGTTTGAAGATTCTATCTAGAATGCCAGGGGCTAAGAAATGCAGTTCAAAGCTGCCTTAGAAAAACAAACCAGACAACTGAATCCTGGGCTGGCTCCTCCTTTTTTTTTTTTTTTTTTTTTTTTTTTTTTTGCCTCCCCCTTAAAATAAATACAGATATATCTACATGCACATACAAAATCAGAGAAATGTTTGTGATTGTAGAAAATCTATACTCTTCTATTAGTCCTCCAGACATAACAATTTACACAGTGAAAATCACCGTAGAGTATACCAAAATAATGTTTTCAATTAAAATAGACAATTTTGTTCCCTATAATACTTCTCTGTAGTGGAATCAGTATTCTAATAATATCCCATTCCATCTGAAAATCTCAAAGTGGTTTTAAACATGAGTGACTTGACCCGTAACAGAATTTCAAGCACTGAACATCAATGGGAAACTAGTTTAGGATTAAAACATGAGCCACAACTGGCTTAGTATCATTTGCATACCATTGGGGGGAGGCAGTCATTCACATTAAGGACATATCTATCACGTATTTGTATCAACGCCGCCCTCGTGCATTGCTTATGTGTTAAAGCACCCAAGCTCTTTATGCAATGCTATGCAAGGCTGCAGAAAGGAGGGTTTGAGAAATGCTCCTTCACACCTTAGCCTTCCTTAGCTCCTTCACACCAAAGCAAAGTGCAAATTCTGAAGCCTTAAAGCTGATTCTGAAGCCTTGAAGACAAGGCAGCCCCTCTGGTTTCTGTGTTTAT
Organism: Egretta garzetta; assembly: GCF_000687185.1. NCBI lineage: Eukaryota > Metazoa > Chordata > Aves > Pelecaniformes > Ardeidae > Egretta > Egretta garzetta. The sequence continues at coordinate 3,440,328 of NW_009260435.1, read as the reverse complement.
ACCCCACACAGACTAATCTCCCTGACTTTATCTAGGAGAGGATGCTTACCTAGCACCTCTCCAGCTGCTGAGATGTGTAGATAGGTAAATGGGCCTTACATTGCAGAAGGTGTTTCACTCCCTGCATGATGTTCAATACTTGCAGTCCTGTGTAGAGCTCAGCCTCTAACATCCAAGCCATTTGGATAATACTGTTGGGTTTTTTTCACTTGAATAGCTAAGGTATGCTGACCGCAACTTCATGTATCTTCTATTTAGTACAAAGGAAGACAAATATTTAAGTAAAACAAACAAACAAAAAAAAAGATGAAAAGAAAGTGGTTGATACATCACTCAAATGCAACAACAAAAATGAGGCTTCCTTTATTTTCTAATCAAATGACAAATAAAAAAAGAGGCGGCATTTACTATTATACCCTCTGAAAGTACACTATTGACAAGCAGCTTAAAATTGGTCTGGCCCTAGGGACAACACCACTACTAAGGAACTGATTCTTAAGCCTGTCCTGCAAACACTAAATGTCACATGCTCATAGATATAACTTCTGTCTATGCATATTATATATTTTATTCATTCTTCTGTTTCCAAACTTCTGCCCATACTGCAAACTAAACTGTATTGGATAGGGCTCCTTACTGAATTACTGTATTATCTCATTGAATACGGTGAACCTTATTCAAATGATCTCCTTCCAAGTTCGGACCAGTCTTTTCCATTTGGTAGTAAAATCAGAGCGGCACTCTATTAACGCTTCTGTTGACAAGGACAGGACCCTTACAATCCTGTTTGTGAAGTTTCAAGAGTCAGTGAAAGCCATAAAGGAAAGACAGGTAAAGGTAAACTAGTGAACTCCACATTATCTGTTCAGCTGCTTTCACTCATACTAAGTAACATAATGGAAAACAGCCAATATTGCTTGGAAAAATAAGAATTGTCCTTACAGATATTGCGGAAGACAACACTGGGCATTGCAGCACTTGTGCTTATTAAAAATAAATGTTTAGTCTATTTATAAATAACAGGGCATCTAGTAAGTGCATCAATTACAGGAAGAAAGCAAGGATAAAGGTTTAAGTCTCTAATACCAGGAACAACTGCTCCTAGATCTCCATAGATTACTCCATTAGCTAAGGCCAATTTGACTTTTTCTGAATAATCTCATAAATAGAAGTTCCCAAACAAATATATAAAAAGCACAACCACGAGGTACTCTCTCAGCAGTTTATTGGACAAGAAATTGTCCAGTGAGAAGGAAAGTTATAGATCTCTTGCAACACTTGAGTCTTAAACCCCTATGGCTGACATTTCACTATTGAAAGCTTTCAGCCACTAGAAAGCAGCACTGATTTCAGCTGAACTAAACTATGAAAACCAGTGCAATCAAGCAAAACTAAAGATATTAAAATTCTGTGGGAGAAGATGTATAGAGAGGGAGCTACAGTTGTTTAAAGACCTGTAGTGCAGTCAAGAGCCCTTGAATTCTAAACACAGCTTTCACTCGGATTGCCTGAGGTACTCTTGTAACCCCTTGGACGATTTGCCCATTGCCTCATCTACAGGACAGCAACAAAAGACTGCAGGGCAGATTAATAAAGCGGGTTTATGAAGTACTGCAAAACATGAGAACAGGCAACAAAGACATGTATAAGTGCTATGTCCTCAAGACAGAAGTGATGGTCTCAAACCAGATGTAGAATTTTAAGAATACATGCAAGAAAATGTGTCTATACCATGTGTGTATACATAGACCATAAGACTAAATGAAATAAAAACTTTAGTTCTTTAGAAACTATAATAATCCATGATTCTTACCATGATCTGTAAATTGGCATCTGCTCATTAGCAGAAATGGGCCTGTGTAGGGCATTTTCTCATTACTGAGAAATCAGTACCTGTACTTCAATGACATTAAAACGTATCTCTTGTCCTGTAAATGCTTAGTAGAGAAACTTCACATATGTTGGATTTAAATATATCCATTATATCCAATCTGATACGATGCATTAGTTCTAAACTGACACAGAAGGAAAAAAGCCTGATGTGACAGCAAAAGGCCACAAATAGTGGATGTGACAGCAGAAGTGCACTGGAAGGTACTAACGTTGAACTGCATCCCACAGAACCAGAAATCAACACAGCAATTTTCAACTACACACACTGTGCACAGTAAATTAACCTCTGAATAATCTTGGAATAAGTACACTGCAGAGCTTCTTTGTGAACTGAACTTGCCTTTTAATACCATTTCCAGCAAACAAGTTAAAAAATAGTCTGCAGCTGACCTCTAGTAACAAGTTCCTGTTTATACGTTCATCTTGAGAAAAAGGTTAATCCATAGATTATAGAAACTCTGGGCAAACGAATTATTGATGATATAAAGCTGCCTGGTCCAATTTACAAGGCACAACACACATCTGACCTATTGACTTCTTCCTGGCAGTGACAGGACATGGCTGTTGGGTAGAAAAATGCTGCCCAAAATGCTCCTTCTGTGTTTGCACGTAGCCGCTGCACTATTACTAACAAAGCCGCTGTCGTCATTGATCAGATCAGGTGATGTTTCTACTACTAAAAGCAGTTTGGACCATATGTAATTAAGATGGTAGATACAGCACAATGCACCATACTCCAGGCTTTGAACACTGCTGACCCTTCATCAAACCATGTTTTACTGGCACTGTGCATCACTGGCACTCAGTGCTGAACACCTATACATTAAAAATCCCCAATCTCTCAGTTAAAGGGCTTAAAGAAGTCAATTAATTTTGAGGAGGGTTACTTCCATCTCAGATTTTCCATCACTTATATCTGCTTCATCAGTTCCTGAGTTCATGCTCTGAACTCATGTTCTGTACTCTCCTAAGGACAGGTAAAGACTAGATTAACAATTGCAATAAAGGAAGCATAAATACAAAATTCCCTACGTTTCTTCCTGTGTTAGCAAAATTATTAGATTTTTGGTAGTAAAACAGAGAGTTCCAAAGGCCTGAATTCTAGTTTTAACTGGTAGAACAGACTTATTTTTATGTTTTGCGATTCAACACACTTAATAAAGTTGGGATTTTGACTTTAAATAATTTTTAAACTGTTACAATTCAGCTTTACATTTAATTAATGACTTTCCTTCAGGTGACATTATTGGAGCTCTGGAACTGGCTACTGCAGTAGTATTTGAAGCTGGAAAATTGATAGATTAAAAAATTAATCCATTCTTTGTATAGAAATACATGTTCAGCTAAAATGAAGCTTAAAAGTTCTAACTTCTGATTATCTATGAAATGTAAGAGCAGCAACTACTTTCATAAAGAACAAAACCCCAGAACGTTGAGGAAAGCACAGTTAAGATACTGTGTGAGTCTATTTTATTTTTTGACCACAAAATGCCCAATATAAAAGCAGACTTTTTGGTGTAAACCAACACACTGTGTATCAAAATTTTCATATGGCTAAGAGCCAAAAGACACATACCACCTATGCAAGAGAAAAGCAGTAGGTTACAACATGACAGTATTAACAACTCCACAGGGTGCCACTGCAAGAGTGGAGGTGGAAAGCGCACAGGACGGATGTGGGGCTCGGGGGCCTTTGCCGGCTTGTTTTCATCCACAGCCATGAATCTGCGTTGCCAGCCACTGCCAGAGCTCAGCCCAGCTGCTGGGCCCGTGACACTCCTGCCACCACAGCCAAGCTGAACTACTGCTCAAGCGCTAGCAACTGGCCACCCCAATCTGTATTGCAGATTAGCATAAAATGTAGATAGCACAAGCAACAGTGGTTCATAAATATGCCTATTTAACTGGGGGCATGTGGCTACTTTTTTTTTTTTTTTTTAAAAATGAATACTGTGCATGTGTGTACTTCTATTTTTTCCCTATAGAACACTCTGTATGATTGCACATTTAGGTCTTGACAGGATATACACCACTTACCTGTGTAAATACCCCAATGCACCAAGCCCAGGAGACGTGCTGCTATAAGCAGCTCAATAGGAACAAAAGCTGTGTAATTTCTAAGCATGTTGGCATGTGAAGTGCCACAGAAATGGCTGAATCTGATCTCAGAAAGATGAAGGCACGCTCCACAAGAGCACTCAAACTGAATGAAACTGGGGCCTGTTTGTTCAATATATAAATCAACAATATTTTGAAGCCTATTTTGAACATACCCATAACTAAACACAGAACTTTGAGGATTAACATGCAAATTAATTTAGCAGGTAATACCTTTGGCCTTAGAAGTCATATCAGTAAGCATTTTTCTTCCAAACCCAAAATTTAACTTCTAGTAGATTTACTACTTCTAAGGATTAAAAGGACATGCTGTTGTTTCTGCCAGTAGTGTCCTCTAGTGGAGAAATGGGAGATACTAAATAAACAAGAAAACAAGTGGGCTGCATCACAGACATCACCCTGTCAAGCAATATACAAGCACCTCTCAATCACAAATCCGCCTATAAAAGTTTAGCAACTTGACCAAGCTTTTCGTTACTATAATAACGCTCAAACATAAACGTTAAGTAACTTTTTAAAGCTTCAGTCAGACTGAGAAACACATCAGTTGTGAGGCTATATACAATAGATGTTTGAGTGTGTTAAATAATGTGCCTGCGTGTATATGCATGCATATACATAAGATCACAAAATACAATGTGGCTATAATTTGGGTAAAGCCACTAGTCCATGACTTCGGTAAATTCACAAAAATGGTAATTTTCACCCTTTTTCATATATAATGACCTATGATGCTTTTTCTGATTTAGTAAGAGGGTGACAGATAAGCTGACACCTCCTGTGATTTCTCTAGCCCTTGACGAATCCATGCATCAGACTTGATGCTGGGTTTCTTCTAGAGGTGTAGATATCCTTAACACTTAACCAGTGACTGTAATTACCTACAGAAATGCTCTGCTACTGAAAAGAGGAATCTGTTCTATTCACAACTCCTAAACTCATGTATTATTGCCTTCCCCTCTCCATCTCTTCCTTTTCCTAAATAAAAGTCAACCAAAATAATTTGGGGGGGGGAAGTCATCACAGTTTTTTTTTTAGGACCACAGATTTTTGCCACCATCTTATTCTCAGCTGACCTTTCAGTGCTCCAAAGTCAAGAATTATTAATTTTGAAAAGATTACTGAATCATTGCTCTGTCTGCTAACACTCCTGCTTTCTTCAAGATACTGATCATCCGTGCCTCTGAGGAGTCTAGCTGATTAACAGAACTAAGTTAAACTTGGATCAGTTGTTTTCAGCCAAAAATTTAGGTTTAAAATTTTCTGCTTCTAACTCACACTTGACAGTTTTCTTCAATTATGAAATAGAAGCCACAAACCTCAAGCTATGGCCTGTGGGCTTTCAAGCTAGTCTGATTTTTCCAGTGACATCATCTAGCATAAAATGCACTACGTATTTATGTCACTCTTGCTTAGCTTACAAATTTGAACTTCAAGACTGATACCAAATTACAGAATCTTGTCTAATACTCATTCAAAACAACAAAAATTATGTGGAGCGACAATGCTATATCCAGTACAAATGTAATTAATAGCAAGTCAAGGAAAGCTTAAAGATACATCATTGCCTTTCAGCTGGTCCAGAACTCTCTTCTTCTGAAAAATAAAATACAGCCATTAAATTCAGTGTCTTTCAATCCTCTCGTTGATGGCCACACTGCTCTGCTACACTAGAAATATGCAGCTACCTAGGTGCTTGAGCCAGCTTCACACATTTTTGCAGCACCAGAATCAAATGCATGAGTTTGGGAATCACAAATCCCACTGTGTTCTTAAAGACTTAAATAAGTAACAATATGGAGTATTTATAGCAGGGTGTTTGCTTCTAAAATCTATTTTGTCTGTATATACACATATCATATATATTTATATACACATATACGCACACAGAGGGGCAATTTTAAATCTCTGTAGATACTTTTGATGAAATTTATCATGAATGGTACAAAAGCTTACATGTATTCCATTTAACATGGTATTTGTTCCACACCTTAGTTCTTCAGCAGTTTTTAATTTTGTTTCAGTTTCTGATGATTCAGAATTTGTATTATTAGAATACAAATACAAAAATATAATATAAATACAATACAAAAAAAAAAAAGCAGGCATATCCAGCCAGGCAATTCAGTGTGCTTTCCAAAAACTGGCCTATTAATCTTCACACTGGCTATGGTCACCATACCCAATAGGCCTGACAGTTTAGAGAATAAAACATAAATACTGGGCCTGACCGTGCTGTTAAAGCCGACCATTTCTGACAGTCTTTACAATGGGATAAACACTGTCTGTCTACAGTCCCCATGTATTTGAAAGCTACGACAAACATTTTACTGAAATGTAAATAGCTGACATCACGACTGCTGAAGCAGGAGGCTGAAAAATCTATCTAAAAATCACAAACCCAAAAACATTGTCTGACACAAACCAAACCATTAATGGTCACTGAGAAAGCACTTTTTAGAGGTCATAAGCACTGAGATCCCTTTTTTAAAAAAGTATTAAAACACTGCAGTCAATTAACAGCTCAGATTCACACATTTTTCAGTTACGAAATTAGACTTTTTCTAAGGAAGTATTTTTTTTTTTTCCCCTTAAATCTGTTTCCAGTAAGAATACTACTCTGAATTAGTAATAAAAATAAGTATCTTGAAACTTAGCCTACTGAAAAGCAGCTAGTTATAGATCTGTATGAAGAGAGCTGGTAAGTAACTATAAGCACCATGGCCCAAGTTATTAAAAGCCTCCTATTCTTCTGGTTCCATTTTACTTCCACTTTAAAAACTTAATTTGCGCTCACTTTTCTTTACTGAGATTTTTATAACACCTAGAGAGCCTGAAGCAGATTAGGGACTCGGCTATCCTCAAAACTGTACAAAATCCTAGGAAGTTTTATGAACACCAGAGCCAGTGAAAGCTTGTTTGTTGGGGCTTTGTGCCTTGTGACAGACATGCGAGCTTCAGCTGTAACATTTGCTTAGGCTGGGACATCTATAAAACCTCTCTCTCTCCCCTGTGGTTGCAGCCCTCTCCTCAGGAGCACATCTGTAAGATCTTCTGTCAAATCACTTAGTTAAATGAATCTTACAAGTTGTGTCGTGATGAAGATCTTTTTCAAACTAGCGGTCTGACGAGAAACATCATCTAATAATAATCCCAGTTAAGCAGATTAACTGCTGCACTTGGATTCCAAAAATGATGAGGTTCGCTCTTGATCGCATTGAATCTCCGAGTCATACTCCCCGTCAGGACGGAAGATACATTAAGGGCTTGTCTAGATGTCACATGTCAGTATTGTACAAATTTAACTGAAGTGATTTAACTGCAGTGTTTTAGCTGCAGCTGAGCCAGGTGAAAAGGCTACTGCCCTCATCTGCTTGTCACTGTCCTCCTTATTGAAGGTAGCATCCTGCCACATTCCTCAGAATAATGGTGTCTGCCGTCTCTGCCTCACTCAGACCTATCAAAATCACCTAGAATACTTTAAAAATTTTAAAGTAGGACATTTAAAACCTGGGCCCTCAAGAACCCCCCAAAACCAAATTTTAGGAAGAACCTTAGGGAAATGATGTTCTGTCAGCAAGTCTAAGGGTGACCACATGAGCGTCAGTAACCCCCGAACCAGGTCAGGTTCATAGCCTTAGACATACATGTTCTTCAGTCAGTGTAATGCCCAACGTCTATGCAGCAGAGAATGGTTTTGGTTTTTTAATCAGTAAATATCACCTCTATACATTGAGGGAAATACATGATATAAGCATAAGAAACTTAAAACTGTACCTGTAGTCACACTAATAAGGATATACAGATTTAAATATACTGGTTTCTGAAAGTGTTCCCTTTTACAGGACGTTACAGTATGAGTGCTCAAGTCAAATTTGAGTAGTTAATCTAGGATTTGTTGCACATCTGAAACACACTGCTGCCCTTGCTAACGGATGTATAAAATTAGTCCCATCAAAGAACGAACATGTATAAAATCAAAACAACTGTGGCAGAAAAACTGCTTTAGCCCTGCAGTTTCAAACATCAGCCCTGCCTTCTTTAAGAGGGTACATGAGTTTTTGTTCTAGCATCAAAGGCCCATTTGCTGGGTATCTTAAACTGAGCATTATCAATTCTTATTAAGAGCTTGAAGAGTCCCATATGACAATCTGCCAACGTCAGGCCAGGGCTTTTTGGTAACATTTGCATGCATTTTGCTGTTGTGTCTGGTTTTTTAATATACTTTTGAACAAAGTAGAGGTGAAAGTGAACACAACTTCCTTCCAGGATTTCTGCCAGAAAGGATGAGAGCCTATGCACAAAACCCAAGGACTGCCTTCCAATAATCCAGAACACACCCAAACCAGCACCCCGGCAGTACATGTTGTAGATACATCTTGGAGACAGCTTGCCAGATGTATACACCACCATCCAGATTTGCACCTCTTGCTTGACTAGCAGAAGCAATGACACATGACCTGAGGGGTACAAATCTATTTAAAACTGGAATGACGTTTTTTGTGGTTTATGACTTTATAGCACCTTTTATGTTTGTTTAATTAAATACATTTGAACCACAGGCTGTATGCAATTAATGGCTATACTCCTTGTCAGATCCTCAAAACTTGCACTTCAACTTGCTAAATTACAACTACTTTTCTGGCATAGGGTGCAATACTTGTAGTGGTTGTAGAGCTTCACCCAAGTAAGTCAACGTGGACATATCAAGAAGCGCCTGGAGACCTAACAACCACCTGAAGCAAAGCAAAGCAACTCCTCTTTCATTTATTAGCACTCAAATCATGCACTGGATTCAAAGCAAAAGTTGTTGATTTTGATGTGTTGCATGTGGAACTGGCCACAGCCTATGAATTCTGTGCTAATGAGAAGCAGGGAAGGTGCTACAATAAACAGACAGGACTTCAAAAAATACAGTGGTTAAGACATATCTTTGCCTGAGACACAGATTTCTCAAATCTGACTATCCAGAGGATATGCCAACACAAAACCCTTTAAGTTGACATTAAACAAACTCTTTTTGCTATATCAGTGAATCGCTTGGCCCCAAGTGCAGAATCTGTTTGTGTTGAGCAGACCAGGAAGGCTTGCAAAACAAAACCAGGTTTACAATAATCATGCAGGCATGCCTCATCCTAGAACGTTCTCGCATTATAAAAGAAGTCCAGAAGTGAGAAACACTTACTATGAAACACAACAGATGAAGACCAAGTCCAAAAAGGAATTGTTAGTCTGATTCAATTCCACCTGAAGGCAAACCTCAGTGAGCCAGGGCTGCCAATCCTTTGTATGTGGCTTTTCTGTGACTCAAGTTTGCGTAAAGAACACACACCCACCTTTTAATGCTGTTTTAATACAGTCATGGAATTTCTAATGAGCTGAATAACCCTTCCTTCTGTTAAGAAATGTAACGGTATTTATTTTTCTTATTTACTGTTACCAACAACAGCTCAGCATTTTATTTCATAGTTTGTAAAACTAATCTTAATTTCTCGAGTGAGACAGTGTAAATACATTTTTCAGTCCATGTGAACTATTAACAAAAGGAAAAGCCAATGTTTCACAGCGTGACTGAAAAGAGGTTTTTTTGGATCAGTTTTATTTTATAATACTTTTGCATGACGACTTCTGAGCCTGAAGAATTTCTAGTAAGTGGCAAGGATCTATTGTAGTGAACTCTGTCCTCCCTCAGGGCAATTCTTTATTCAACCCCGGCCATTAGCAAGGGTAAATCAATGTTATCAGCTCACACACACTGACAGCTTGTGTGGTTCCCACTCCCTCCCCCCACATTATGGTATATTTTTATGCTCTCCAGGGAAATTCAATTAACAGTGTCAGTCTCCTCTCAGTCGATGACTGACACCATCAAGATTCTTTTCACCGCCCATTGACATGTAAGATGTGTCTCCTGATTTCTTGACTTGCAAGTTAACAAGAGAATTACTATCCACTTCTATAAATGACTATGTATGATCTGTGCTGTAAACACAGTGACAGCTATTGAAATCAATCTTTCTTGACCTTATTGATTAGGACACGCAGAGGTAATAACACTTCTTCAGTGGTAATGTTTTGGGGGTAAAAACCCAAATCAACGAAATAATGCATGCCAATTAAGACTATCAAATTTATCTTTTATTTCCCCACTGCAGACTCAACAAGCAGTAAAACGTTACGAACAATTAATGACTAACATTTAGCTGCAATTCGTGTCTCATTTAAAAAAATCTCAGAAAACTTCTATTGATGAGACGCTGGATAGAACACCACTTCCCAATAACAGTTTCCAGTAATTATTTAGATAACTTTCAAACCAGATACATCTTTTTAGAGTCTTCATGCAACAACATGATCTCTGTTATTTGAAATAAATACTTACTGAAAAACTAATTTGTTAACACAGACACTGCAAAATCTGAAAGTGTCATAACTCTTCCAAAAACACTACTAAAACTTGATCAGCAGCTCGAAGTAACTAACAGAATACATGGCAGCACCCTGTGCATCCCAGGCAGCGTTTAGTATTTAAAAGCATATGCTATTAGCAGTTGTGTTCCACATTGACTAAGCTGTGAAAAGCATCAAGCTCTCATCTTCACAGACACCAACTCTGAACCACAATGATGCAACCCCCTCCTCAGATTTCATTAATTTCATTTCTTTCAGAAATAACTTTCACGATTTCTTGATTATGGATACAAAAGACAAGTTATTTCTAATGGTTAAAGACAGGACAGAACATAATGTTCCAGCTGAAAACTGAAATACTGTGGTTCTAATGGAGCAAAAAGATGCATTAGAAGACACAAAGCACTGTGGCTGCAGACCGACCATGATGAAATAGTAAAAAAAGATGCAAATGCTATAAATTAAAAAACCCCCAACATTTACCATAAACCAAAACATGTTCTACAAACACAGCACTTCAAAAAAAATTCAAAACATAGAAATATCCCATGTATAAGCACATCATACCTTCATCCTCCATCACAGACCTCACCCAAAAAACACAGGCTTTGTTGTACTCTGGGAAAACTCAACATATTTGTGCTCCTTCAAAAGTCAGCCATAACACCACAATATGGTGGCTGTGACAGCAAAGCTGGCTCCAATTCTTTCCTCTATGAATTGTTTTGGCCCCTTATTGTAAAAGCTGTTTGTGGATATGCACTATAAGCTAGATGACTGAAATGGCCCAGGTTGAAAACAAGCCTAATGAAGATACAGTGGAAATACAGCTTGTCAATTATCCAGATGATCAAGCGTGTTTTCAGCACTTCTGCAAAACTGCCTATACAAAATCTGATGTCTAAATAAAAGCATCCACTGCTGCAACCACCACAGAAAAGCGTAACAGCAGAGACTGCTTATTTGACAGAGGTCATGTATTCATAAATAAATGTTAAAAACATTCCCAAATCCAAACTGATGATATTTGAGGGCAACACAGTTTATAGGTTGATCAGAAGTTATATAGTAACAGTCACAATACCTCTTTTTCCAGAATACGAGAGATCTCTCCTAAAGTCCTGTCCAGAGAAGAAACCTTGTTGTTCCCCAGCGAACAGCTATCCTGCATTTGGAGGTGCTTTAAAAGATCTTTTGCTAATCGCTGTAACCTTCAACATTAAACAGAGAACAAAGAGCAGTTAAAGCAAAAACTCTCCTGATCACGTAACTTTCATCTCTGTACGGAAACTCCGCTAACTGAATTTCAATAAAGCAATCATGAAAATCTGTGTAAAAGTATTACTATCATCTATACCGGACAGCATGTAAAGTATGCAATACAGGAAGAGATACAGTCAGCTTAGAGTGTCTACGACATTTCACTATCTACTTTTTCAGGGAAATGGCACAGAAATAGCGTGAACAGTACAGCCATAAATGTGTTTGTTTATTAGCTATTGTTTGTCCAGTAGAGTTAATTTCCCTATTCTCCCTCCACAGTTTATCCTGCTAGTTTTTGCCATCTTCATTTTCAACATGGTTTCCTCCTCCTTTTCTTCCAACATTCAATCCTTTCCACCCACTTATCCAAGCAGTTCACTCTTGAGATGAGTAAGGGAAATAGAACAGCAGACTACTTTGCTAATTTCTTATAGGTATCATAAAAGAAATGGCTCTTTAGGGTTATTTGAGTAAGTGAAAAGTAGTGACTTTGCAGACTACCTCAGAAAGGGCATTTTATTAATGAGGGTCAGTAATGAAGCCAAAATGCAGAGCTGGGAGAGATATAGATACACGTAGGTTAGGATTCATTTCAATTTTACACATCTACATCTGGGCTATTCATCTATGCTCTCCTGCTAGGCAGCGAGGAGAAATACGCAGTTCCAAGGCACCATTCATCTCATCCTAAGGCCTAAAATAAAACAGTGGAAACACACTCAATGTGTCCTTCTTTGCCCTGGATGTGAAGTCAGTAACTAGCTCAGATGCCGACTTCTCCATCTGTAGATGCCTTAAAGCAGATGATACAAATGCTAAACAGAGTCCCTTAACTAGAGACTGAGAGAAGTAGGAAGTAAGCATCCTCTGGTATTTGCCACGTATTTGTCAACCATTGCATAATATCTGCTACTGGCTGCTCTTAACAACAGGCTCAGCATTTGGTGGACCTTTGGCTTGATCTACTGAGCAACCTGTACCCAAAGTGGGACAAAGCTGGTAACTGAGCAGGAGAGTGGGAGAAAGACTGTTGTGACTGGAAGCAAACATAGTTCTATAGGAAGGAAAAGAGAAGGGAAGGGTATCAATGCTTATCATAAAATGGGAGATTGTCAGTGTAAAAGGGCCAGAAAGCATTCACGAAGTGACCACAGAGTAATGGCAAAGACAGTATTATATTAACTAGTCTCAAGAGAGGAGAGAAAGGAGATGGAATGGCTGGGGAATGTATCAAAAAGAAGTCGTGTATAAAAAAAAATATTCAGAATATTAATTTGGAGCAAGCATACAGAGTTCCTGTTCATCAATAGGAAACAGGCACTTGGTACCTTTTCTTTGAAAAAATTAATAGCTTTGTTAAAAGCTTTCAACAGACGCTGAAAATAAACATATGCTTTTAAAGTACAAAAAAAATGATTTGCAGAATTTTGAGTCTTGGACTTCTTACCAGCTGGTCAGCTGAATCCACTAATATTCAGCCAGGATTTTTCTATGACAAGAAAAATAAAGGGAGATTATGTACTGATGAGATTTTCTGCACTGCTATTTCCTCTGTGGAAAATGAGGTTAGAGGAAACCTCTGTCTAACTCAGTAAGCCATGAGCTAAAATGGGAAAGAAAATTAACAGCCAAAACACAAATAACTGCAAGACTTGGACAGTAAATCAGATGACCACTAACTCTGCTGAGCATAAGGAGCGGATTGCAGCACCAATGAAAAGTCAAATTGCTCCAGTCTGGGAAGATGATCTAGAAGCAGAGTGTTTCAGGTATTCTCACAGAATGGGATTTAGAAAGGCTACTGCCTTGGCAATATCCTAGTGCATTAACCAAAAGTAAAGACTTTCTGTCTTCAAAACATCTACCCAAATTCCATGATTAAAGCATATAAAAGACACTGGAAAAAAACCCACCACACTATATTGTAACTTCATCTGACAGAAGACACCAAGATGGGTTTCCATTTGCTTCATTTAGCATCAGAGGAATGGAATTCAACCAGGATTAACCACAGTGGCTAAAGAAAGGGACTCTCCTCATCTACATCAGGCATCAGCACACAAAATGTGTAAGGTTTATCAAAACACTACTCGTAAGGACTCAAACAAAATATAGTCATATTACATTGCTGACAAATTCCCTTTCTTTCTCTGCAGTCTATGAAGATGCTACAGAAGTTAAAAGTCACATTCAGTTTCTGTCCTCAGTTAAAAAAAAAAAGCTGTACAACATGTTAACTCTCAAGGAAAAGCTTCCAGCTTTCTGTTTCTTCTAAAAGTGTTTCTGGACACTTTTACCAAAATTCAAACTTTTAAAGTGTGTGTTCAGCAACACACAGTAAAAAACATGAAGAATAAAAATTCAGTTTTCCCACATTAAAGAATTACCCTCTTACTTCCTCATATCCTACTGTATGTTGGTTGTTTGCCAAAAAAAGGTAACATATGCTATGGGATCACATGGGGGAAAGAAGGGAAATAAAAACTCCCTCCTCCCACCGAGTGAGCCACGGAGAAATTATTTTAATTTAATATCCTTACACTGATGTTGTGGTTTAACCCCAGCTGGCAACCAAGCCCCACACAGCCGCTTGCTCACTCCCCCCCGGTGGGATGGGGGAGAGAATCAGAAGGGTAAAAGTGAGAAAAGTCATGGGCTGAGATAAAGGCAGTTTAATAGGTAAGGCAAAAGCTGTGCATGCAAGCAAAGCAAGGAATTCATTCCCTGCTTCCCACCAGCAGGCAGGTGTTCTCCAGGAAAGCAGGGCTCCATCACATGTAACGGTTACTGGGGAAGACAAACGCCATCACTCTGAACATCCCACCCTTCCTTCTTCTTCCCCCAGCTTTATGAGCTGAGCATGACGTCTTATGGTATGGAATACACCTGGGGTCAGCTGGGGCCAGCTGTCCCTCCTGTGCCCCCTCCCAGCTCTTTGTGCCGCCCCAGCCTCTTGGTGTTGGGGTTGGGTGAGAAGCAGAAAAGGCCTTGGCTCTGTGCAAGCACTGCTCAGTTTTTTTTTCACATCTTTGTGTTTCCAGCACAAATCCAAACCATAGCCCCATCCAAGCTACTATGAAGAAAATGAACTCTATCCCAGCCAAAACATGCACAACTGACTTCCTGGCAGTGTCAGAGAAATAAGAATAATTTTAGGACTGTTTCAAAGGACTAGAAGTTTACACAAGATGACTTGTGCTTGGACATAGAATTTATCATTGCTATGAACAGATTTGGAAAGAGAGAACTCTTTGTACATATTGTACTCCTTGTACCCTCTTTGCATGCACTGTAGATTAATGGAGCATGGTATCAACACCTGATCCAGTGATTACGTGGAAATACTGTTGAGTACAAATCCAAACATTTCAAGATGATTATTTAATCTTCCCTCTGTCCCCCAATTTGCATTCCTCCAATGCTTACTATGCCGTACAGGGAATGATAGATAACTGAAAAATTACTGAGCTAAATAAAAGGGAAAGTTCAAGTTAATGTCTTTTTATCTAAAGTTATTTACATCTCACTAATTAAGATTTTAGTATTGACCACGAAATGATAATTCAGAATGCAGAAGAAATATCACAAAGGACAGAACACTGACTGGTCTTGGAACATTACCGTAATGTATGTTCAGCAAACACAAATATATTATCTGATCTTTTTGCAATGCAAATGGAAAAATAAGGAAAATTAAAACAAAATATTGTATGAATCAAGGGTTTCTTTTTAGTGTGGGCTAAATATAGCAGGTTTAATATATTTTATAAGCTAAAGGAAAAAGATCTCTTAATATTTATAGACCACATTTCATCTCTAGGAAAAAAGCCCTGAAATAGTAACATCAATGTATTTCAGCACTTCCACATTTAAATCCACGATTTCTTGGCCGTACACTGAACGTATGCAAGGAAGGATTAGTATGACTGGGCAGAGCGCTGGATTCTGTGCAGTTCGTGTACGGAAGGAGTGGTTACTCCTCCTGTATGTTCCTGCCGAGGGCGGCCAGATGCCAGCCGGACAACACAGCCCCGATTCTTCCTGATGCAGCCTGTGCCTGGAGAGAACTGAGAAAGTCTGTGGCAGTTCCTGCCCAGCCCAAAACAGGGAGTTATGCTGTACCCTCTTAGAGCAACGTACAGCTCCTGCCCTATTCTGTACTGCCTGCAGTTTGACCCCTGCAGGAAAATTCATATACATGGAGGCTCCAGAGATTATCTGATTTTTTTTTTTTTCCAGTAATCAGTATTTTGGTTTAGTATCTTGTAACTGGCCCAGCTGGACCCTAGCCTACTACACCAAGAAAACCTACAAGGTAAGTTCATCTTGTGAATGCACTGATATACCATAAGGAAAATAGGAACCTACTGTATTGTTAAGGGCATTTAGCTCTGGGCTTCTGCAAGGACAAACTTCACACTACATTCCCACCTTTTCTCCAGCAGACTCCTACAGGAAATAATTTCTCATTTCCTGACTCTCCTCTTTTTGTGCTCCAGCCTTTTTTCAGGATAATAGTGGTTCCCATTTCCATAGTATATGAAGTATCCCTCTACATAGTGTAAAAAAAAGGGTAAGTAAAAAAAAAAAAAAAAAAAAAAAAAAAAAAAAAAAAAAGGGTAAAAAACCCCAATTCCTTCTTGCAGGAGGAGAGACTGGCTAAAGTATTAAACTGAGGGGTCTTTTTTTTTTCCCCCTGCAATCCTGCTAACTCCCTTTAGGCATATGGCAATCTTTCATTACCTTACTTTTCCTGCTTGTATTAAAGGGTAACAGTTACACTTTGCTACCTGCAGATTGCTTTAACACTGCAATATATGGCCTTTGGATTAGAAGTTACTAAATAGATGTAAATAACGCTTAACTTTGTGAAAACTTTTTCCTTCCCTTTTAAAAATGTGCTCTGACAGACACCTGAGAATGCTGCAATCAGAACAAGCCATCACCAACACATCTTTTGACAGGCTAACTTAACAGACTGGACACTACATAATTACATTCAGATCACTTCCCAGAGAATATGAATTAATATTACAAATCCATCGAGAGTCCACCAGCATTTATAAAATGACCTAGGTGCCTCCAGTGACGAAACAGTTAATGCACAGTGGAGAGAGGCCAGGGAGCAACAGACTGGCTGCTCCCAGGTGAGAACATCCATAGTTCTTTTCCTTGGAAGTCCCTCACCACATGAAATAGTTCAGAGCACAAAACTGAAAAAGGTACACATACCATGTCTATCAAAGCCAGATAAAACTCTGTCTGCTTATTGATATCAGTGTATTACCAATGTAAAGCTTAGAAAGCACTTGGATCAGTGCTTCCTTTAGCGCAAAATGTTTTAGAAATCTGCAAACCATAAACTAACAAGAACTACTGAAACAATCTATCAGCTGCAGCAGGAAATCAGTGGTCTCATAATATTAAGGTGGCTTAATCTTAAAGGTGATCTAAAAAGGCTTTTTACCTGCCAAAGACCAATTCTGGGTTCTGTCTTTCTTCTGTAACAACTGACAACACAACTAAGAACTAAAATCAGATAAGAAATTGCATTCCATAAATGGTTTTAGTTGTTTGCAAAGACACAATCAATTTGGGAGGAGAAGGGTGAGTAAAGAAATGTGGCATAAGCAAGGAAGCGTAAGAGAAAGTTATATTTAGTGATTTCATTCTAACACACATTTGCTTCTGTTAAGCGAATAATTAAATCTACCAATTTGTCACATTGTAAATGGAATTTAAAAAAGAATTCATTTTTAAATTCCACAGCCCACTAAGTTAAAAAAGTATTTTCTGTTCAGTAGTATACTTCTACTCCAACCTGAATACCTTAAACCTTCCTCTGGAATAAACAAAAGGTACTGGCATTTGGTTTGACACAGAGAACACATTTAGCACTCAGCTTTTACCCACTTCATTTTACAACGGGACTTTTCTCAGTAACTTTGCAGATCTGAGAGTGTGTCGGATAGCTGTTTGAGACTCCTAGTATTGGCAGAAGTTTGCTCTCTCTCAGCCAGGTACAGTAGCAGTTAATATTAGCTCACAGTACAGTACACTGTGTTCTGGCAAAAAAGGCAAGAGTCTTAGCTATTTTCATAGGTTCTCCATGTAATAATGTTTCAGTGGAAATCTGCTATGGTTTGTTCCTTTCAGCTGATTCTTCTTCCTACTGTTCTTAGTTAAGTAGGATCCTGTACTAATTCTGTTAAAAAGGTATTTTCCCATTAATTTTTCCTGTACTATGAATATGTTTTTCCCTGTAAACAGATATGGTCTGGGCTAAAACTCCTGCCTCACAAAATTTCATGTCCTGTCATCCTTTCCTTTACAGAGAGAGATAAAACCATCCTGCCCTATCCTTCTTCAATTTTTTATTGTATGTATTGTGCAGAGTAAACATATTTTAATAGAAATAAACTGGGCTTCTGGTTGACTCATAGACAGTCCTCTATTTCTTCTTAAAAAGTTGGTTCATACTTGAGCTCTCATCACTACCCCCTTGATATCAAAGAAGCTTGCAAACATTTGAGCCCTGATGGTAGGTAAAAAGTTGTGTAATTCTGGAAATAACTATGATATCTGAAACCATGTTCTAAAAATTTAGATGTAAGCATCTGCTAGATCACTAGATTCTACATGAAGACTGCAGAAGAAATCTCCCCGAAGATCTGTGATGAAAGTGAGCTACAGGGGGGCCATCATGCTAGTTCACATCTAAAAGGGTATAGCCCTAACAGAGGCAACAGAGAAGGAAAATGAGAAAGCAGATGGAAGAGAAGATTCTGCCTGAAAGCACACTTGCATTTCATTAAGTAAACAGAAATTAAAATGGTAAATTCAGGATCAGTGAAGGCATAATAATAAAATTTAAAAAAAGCGCTGAGTTTCTGTTGCACTGCAATTGAGACACGACTGACCAAATTACATCACCAATAATCAGAAGTCAGAAAAAACCTGAAGTGGAAGCACTACAGCTTATCAGGATTTTCAGAGTCACTCAAATGCCCCACATTTCTGCTTTCTGACAACTAGACTAATTTTTATTTTCTGGTAGCAAAGAAAAGCAAAACACAGAAGCTACAAATCTAAAAGCCTTAATCTGCCATGAAACTAATATTGAAAATTGAAGTGCTGCCTATTAATAAACAAAGCCAACAATAGAACCTTCTTCCCCAATGTGTTTATGCAGGTGTGCCATCTGCTGGAGATATCTCATTTTCTTATCTCAAACATTAGCAATGGATTTTTATTATTTTAAAATACATACTGAGATTCAGCAGCGGGTTTTCAAACTAGTGAAAAGACTATGTGAAAGATGAGGCATACAGGCTAGTTGTACACCCAACCAAGGAAGCCTAACAGCAAGGATCTGAACACTTTAACCAACAGTAACTGATAAAAAAATGCTACCTTCAAGTATATCAGCAATTTAGGAGTTGACAGAAGCAACCACAAGACATACAGGATCTAGTTATTACCTCAGTCTGAAGACAAATAGCCCCAACCTGGAGAGTACTTGTAATTTTATAGGATGAAAGTATTTGAACCCAACTGTTGAGACACCACAGCCTCTTGACTGACCTGCCACAGTAAGCACAACTGTAAGAAAGGCACACAAGCTGCCCACTATCCTGTTTAACAATGAACTGTAAATGGATGTCTCGGGAACATTAAGAACAGGACAAGCATATGTAATCCTCATTACTAATCTGTTTCTTGTCTCCATTTTCAGTTTAGGAATATCTTGAGTTTCCTAAAACTGCAGTGATGCAATGATTTTAGCATCTGCGTGATTTTTTTCAATGAGTTCCACACATCTAATTGCACACTGCATTAAGAATCACTGTCTTTGGTTTCTTTTGAACCTGGCTCCATCTTAATCTTGTGCTCCTTCATTCTGGTACCAGGAAGGACAGCAAACAACTAACACCCGTCTTTCTCATGCCATTTATGACCTTGTAGATCTCTGTAACATATCCCCATTAAAACTTCCTCCCATTATCACATTTTTCTCCAGAATGAGAAGTACTAGTTTACTTAATCTCTAATACATAAATTTTACCAGAAGTTATTACTGATTTCCTTTCCTGCCTTCTCTGAATGTTTAAAAATTCTAGCATATCCTTTCTGAGATGAAGAACCAGAACTGCACATAGTATTCAAAAGATGTAGATGACCCAGGCGTTTGTACATGACACTTTTTTCTGGTTTTGCTCCTTTCTAAATAATTTTAACAAAGATTTCCTTTAACTGCTAAAAGTACTAAGCTGGTATTTTCTTGGAACTACCTACCACTTCTGTAAGTTCAAATCCCACACTTTGTACATGAAGATACAATTGAGTTCTGCCTTCCCCATCCATTGTGTAGCACCTAAAATACACTGGATTTCACCTGCCATTTTTCAGCTGAGTCACTCACACTCTCTTCAAAACTAACATTCAGTATCAGCTTTTGTCCCTACTTTCCATCATCATCAAACTATGTCACCTCGCTGCTTACCCTCTTTTTCCAAGTCACTTGTGAATATGTTGAACATCACTGGACTACAGAACTCTATTGGTAATGTCCCTATTCTGCAAGGTCTGATCAGATACTAAACCTGCTTTTCAGGTTTTTAACTGATTTGCACTTATGCTACAGAGATATAGTTTCTTTAAAAGCTTTGGTGAGACACCTTGTCAAAAGCTTTTTGGAAATCCAAATATCCTGCACCTTTTGCCAACCAGTTTCAATGGAATCAGAAAGCAAAACCTGAGCAATTTTCAAACTAAGAAGGAGGAATCGATTAGTGATAACAGGTCTTGTTTTAATCTTACCATCCACTGTTTTCATCTGTGCCTTATTCTAGACAATAAAAGGGTCTATTATTAAAAAAACTCATGCCAGATTAAGACATCTGTGCATTAAAATATCTGTGCTTTCACCATAGGATCCTTTGTTTCTGACCAATTGGAGGCCAAACATAAGATTTTCAGCCCCAGAACTCCAGTGCTGAATTTTCACCACCAGTCTTGAAGTACAAAGCTGGAACCTTCTTGCTTCCAGGTAATAAAAGCATGAGCATATGTTCTCTTTATTATTGCATCTTACGTGGTTTAAGATACAATGTGCCTTAAGAAAAAATTGCATTTATAATGTCTGACCTTTTTTATTAGAAACAGATCTGTAATTCAAGATTGACTGGGAACCTCACCACACCTGCTCCACTGGAAATTTCAGAAGCAATTCTACTACATACAGGGGAAAGAAGAAGTATATATCTAACATATATAAAGTTAAATGCTTACTTGGCTTTAAATGGGGAGTCAGAGATGGCATTTTTTGCTTCCATTAAACTCTCATATTCCTTTGCCCTGCAGGAGAAAATATTCATTATTATTGACTATTGTCTAAAGCGTTCAGTATGTAATACCAGCAAGATAATTCTAACCTTCAGGGTTTTTTTTCTATTTCATAGAAACACATGGCATTTCTGTCAATTCTGCTGTGTCATAATCCATACTGATGCTTAACTATTGGCCATTAACAATTTACAATTAATATTGCTACTTTAGAATAACATCAGTACACAAATGGTGTATTTAAGTTGGCTTTCCAAATGGTAGAGATATATATGAGCGATATATATACTGCAGTAACCTACTGCTTATTATAAATTATCACATTCCTCTGATGAAAATATTAGGAATTTAGACATGTAGTGCAGATCAGAAGATAACTACATTGCAGAGATTATAATTAGCATATAAATAACTTGTTATATTTACAGGTTCAGGAGTATTTTTTTATGTAACTAATGACTGTATTGTAACATAATTAGCCCCGTTAATAATACACCATAGAAGTAAATACCTCCATGAATGGCTGTTTTACTGCTGAAAATAGAAACACAAACCTCTTTAGTCCCTTAAAAGTATTATTTACACTGGCCATATGCCAAAATGTAGGAAGAGGGAGACAAGACTTTTTTTTTCCACTGTTTGTTTTGACTCCAGCCAGCCTGTGCCAACAGGTGAAAATCATCACCAGCTCATCAACCAAAACAGGATGCACAGTGGTAATCCTGTAACCTTTTATAACGACAAACACACACAAAGTGAAACTAGTCCAGACACTACAGTGAGGCAGAAAAATAAAATTCTTGGAGACGGGGCCCTGCATTGAAGAAACATCCAGCAGGCAGTAAAAGCATTTAGCTGTGAAAAACATTTGATCTGTTAAAATTGCTCTTTCGATTTTTATTCTGAAATGAAGACTTCACAGATGCAACACAGATCTCTAGGGACTTCAGGGAGATCCACTGTTCCAGCCTCTTGAGGTTGTATTCTCAGATGACCAAGGGACTACATCACTCATGGCTTGGAAAATTCTTTAAAAAACCCGTACACACACCTGAAGGAAACTTAACTGGCATGCTGGACTAAATTTGAGATTAGGTATGTGATATGTCTGTCTCTACCAAGAGCACCCATAACAAGCCCCAGAGGAAAGTGCCAAAAGTCCCTCAGGACAGAAGTAGAAAAAAAAAAAATCTGCCTCAGTGCAACTTTCGCCCATAAAAACAGTGTTTCCTATTAATTTTCAAGGTATTCTGAATGTTAACTGCTGTCAGTTTACATTCTTGCCAACTTTACAAATGTCCAAATGCTTTTTTCAAATCTAAGATGTTGACAATGGCTTCCAATGGGAAATGTATTTCATTGCTGCACTGCAAAAAAAAATGATTTAGTAAAGATTTAATTCCTATAATTTCTCTCAGATACTAAGAAACAAAATGTTTCTTTATATTTTCTGTTCACCCAAGTGGATCAAGTTTTCCAAAGCTACTCAAATTTTCCCTCGGCTTGCTTAACCTATACAACTTACACTACATGCAAATATTGTTACATTACCACTAGCTCTGACTTGTGGGTCATTAATAAAGCTATTAATCACAACTGAATTTAGTATTAAACATGAAGGTGAGATTCCTTTATTAACCTTTTGCCTTCTTTCCTGCCTCTTAGCCAGAAACAACACATTTCAGCTTTGAGTTTTGTACGGACCAGTCAGTCAAACATGAATAATCATCTAAAATATCTGTTACTAAATGAACATGACTGGAGTGCTTTAAATCCACTGCAAAGCATCTCTCACCTGTATATACTTCATAGCTGGTAGCTACACCTCTACTGCTTGAGGTTAGCTTTCATCAAGCCTTCTTTTGCCATGCAGGTACCAAAATATTCTGATAGCAGCTCATACATGTTAACCTGAGATAATTTACCTAGCTATATATCAGTTGTTACTATAGCACCAGTTTAATGGCTTAGGGTTATAAATATAATTAATAAGACTAACAAAACTTCTCAAGATATCTAATAACCCATTGATCACAATTTCTTCCTTCATTCACCTTTGCCCTTCATTGCTTTGATATTGTAATAGTGATTTAAGATCTAGAAACTCAAGAGAGCAACAGGAACCTATCTGAATGCAGTTACTTCTTTCTTTTAAGTTCAAAATATCACAGCTTACTAGAAACTATAATGAATACATAATTTCAAGTCTTGAGGTATAAGGGGGTTTGTTATAACTTTCTTTTTCTAAAGAAGAGGAATAGTTGCAAATATGTACTAAAATGTGGTTTGTAGATAATCTGCTAACACCTGTGAAACTGAATTATCAACATCAAATGCTCTTCATCTTCAAACCATCCTCAATAAATTATATATTATATACATACTTTATATATATATATAAAATATTTCATATATATATTCCACCTAAGTTTTGAGTTGATTTTGAGCAGTAAAATCCCAGCCAACTGATGGTAGTACTGTCCAGATTATTAGGCAAAAACATAGTAGACATCACCGAAATTATTTTAGTATTTCATATTGTAACCCTGAGGTTATTGCTTTAATTGCTTTAGCTACATAACTTAAGATAATCCTCTTCCATCTTCTGAACATGGAAAACCTCCCCACCTCACCAGTAATAAGCTTACATGCAGGAATACCAGGCAGTATTTGTCTTTACTGTGCCTATTACTATTACTCAAATGCCAATTACAGTAGCTGTAGAAGACTGGCAAGACTTGCATGGCTTCAATTAATTTCCCAAATGGATTTTTTTTTTCCTCCCCTCATCAATTTTTTTTTTTTTTGAAATTCCATGGAACAACCTTTGCTTCATATTGCTACTGGACATTTTTATTAGTAAGCCTTTTACTTTGACATTAGAAAACACATGATGAAATCTTCAATTTAACTCTCAATTATCTTCAAGGACAGTAATCCCATTGAAAAGTTTAGTTCACCCTTTAAAAACAAGCTTGATGAACATGAATTTCATGTCTTGCCATATAACTCCTCTTAGATTTTGAAATGTTCACTGTACTTTTCAATAGTATATCACCTTTGTAAAATGATATCCCCTTTATTACTGTTTTAATTAGAATTTTTGATGACGAATATGCTGACTCACCTAGCAGTCTGACACAGAAGAATTCAAAATGCTCTGAGAAAATTTTTCAACTACCAGTGCCAATAACAAATTGTTATTTGAACTTGTATTCCTAGATCTGGCAAATCTTTGACTAAATTCAACAGAAGAAGCTCTTGAGAAAAAATTAAAATTGGACCCAATAACTGCATTAAACCAACAGGTAATATGAATAACTCTGCATCTCGATCAATCAGAAACCTGAAAGAAATGTTATCCAGTTTCAACAATGTCTTCTAATGCCTTCAACAGTGTCTTCCAATTCAGATCATGGATTTGCTCATCCAAAGAGGAAAACCATTAGAAACGGTAATATATTGTACAAGTATTGTGTTTTGGAAGACTAATGTGCCATTATTAGCACTATTATGAGTTAATAAACCATTTCATTTTTGCTGAAGCTCTAAAAATTCATTTGGGTGTTTTTCTCTTATCTGTAACCCTTTGTGCTTAAAAACAAGGCAGCTAAAATATGTAGCAATGATTCTTACTTTCTGAGAAGTATTTTTTAGAGATAAATGCAAAAATACTTTATAATATTCAGTTAAGTATTAACCTCAGCTGGGGACTATTCAGCTATAAAGACAGACACTGCCCGTTCATGATACAATAATGTCCTGCATATCATACTGATTTGCACATGTCACTTTTTAGACTAATAACAAATTGCAGGTCTGACAACTCACTTTCCATTTTAAGGTATTTTTAACTTTCTTTTTGTTGTGACAGGCAACAAAAAATGATTTAAGTTTAGTCATGGGATTTGACACTACAACAGGCTGACTTCTATTTGTTGATTACTATTGATTTTCTTTGATACTTCATTTAAAAATCAATAGCTAGAAAGAAAAATAGGCATGGTTTACACAGATTTAAACATGCTATTGTATGCTAGAAGAGGCTACAGTTTTGGCAGGGCACTGGCATCCAATTATGAGAAAAGCTCTTAACAGGTGAAACCAAGGGCTTCAGATCGATATTCAGTTTTCTTTCTCAATCAGAGAAAGTGGCCATAAATTAGGCTCATCAGTGTTATTTTCAAGACACTCCCAAAGCAAATAATTTTAAATTTTTTTTCAGCCTTCCACTGCACTCATACTAAAGGACAAAAGGTAAAGTTTAGAACAAATCTTAAAAAAAATCAAAAAGAAATTTGTACTACCTGGAGTTCATCCGTGCCTTTAGCTTTTTGGCTTTCTTTTTAGTTTTTTGTTTCTCCTCTCCATCTTTTAATGGTTCCACAGGAACAGAACTCTCAATCACAATATCCACAATGTACTTTTTTAATGACAGGTGCTCCTGCAGAAAATAGTGAAATAATATTTAATCGTATGGTATGTGATGGAGATTATAGATTATCTTCCCAGGAAGCAGCAGTGGTAAATATTTAACGAAAGGTTAAGAAACTGAAGAAAAAATTTAAAATACATTTTGGAAAAGAGATTGTTTCATACTGGAGAGAATACATCATGGGTATTACAAGGAGAAAAGGGAGAATAATTATTGAGAGAAGTAAAAGAGAATAAATAATGTCCTTCATATTCAAAAACTATTACCTAAACAGGTATGAACTCCAAGTTTACACCCTCTCTCTTCTCCAAGCTGCCTTTTACAGCTACATGAAATCAATGCCCTGCCCTACCAACATAACTCATTATATTAAATGAACTAATTCTGGTTTATGATTTTAACTCTTCAGGAAAATCTAAACTTGTCTTAACTTTTGTTAAAATACATTTAAACTATTCACTACCCACAATGTTACCATTTATTGATGGGAATACGACTTTTCCTCTCACATTAACAAATTTGCATTCAAGTGAAAATATTGGCAAAATTTCAGTTGCCCACAGAACACCTGAATTATGAAATAGTACAGTTTTGACATAATGGCATGCAAAGAAAGGGAGTGTGATTACACCATGTGATTTTAAATAAATGCTTTGTTTCTAGATTTTTTAAAAATGTTACAAAAAATTTCTTGTTTCCTCAGAGGTACTTTCAGTGAAAGCATAGACTACCCCAATGCAGTTCATGGTCTACATCTGAAATAAATATTTATAATTTTGAGACGAATAATCAACAAAGCTATTCCCCTAAAGCTGTTCTCAGTTTTGATTGAGAATGCTATCATGTCCACGTGAATGGACATGCAGGTGCTTATAACAATTTCAATGACCAGCGGACTATCCAGGAACTACACACGCAAACAAAACCCCCAAAACCAACCAAGCAAAAGCCCCCCAAAATGGCTGACTACCTTATTTTTCCTCAGTTCTCTCAAGTTAGAAATTTACTCAAAGTACTCTATGCAGCAAGTTAGATTTCAACGACCAAGAAGGATTTCTACTTGAGTGCCCCTTCTAAACCTACTTTTCAATTTAAATGTGCATTACTGAATTTAACCTCTTCTGAACTACCAATGTTCTTCAGACCCTTGTCAGCACAAGGAGCTTACACAAATTTAATCTGCACAGTTTTAAAAGTGACCCACTTAAACCACTACAATGTCCTCAATTAATCTATTTTGGTTGAAAAGTATGTGTAACCTGATGTTCTGTACAATATTGCAATGTTCTTCTATGATAGTAAGAGACTAACGGACACATTCACATTACTGAAAACCGTACAAATACCTTGTTTGCAACAAGTGAACACCGTATGTTCATAATGCATTGTAGCTGACTGGGCTACAAAAGCCAAACATACCAGGTTTATTTTTACAAATAACAATTAGTTTAGCACCAGTTATTAGAATATATTTACCACATTTTTAATATCCCTAGGCTTATTTTAGATTTGTTTTCTTATAGAATACTGAACACATTACGAAGTATAGGTCACCATTGCTCATTAGGATAATTTATCCTTGAAAATGATTAGTGCCACAATCAGATGTGGTTATTCCTTCCTTTTTACGAAGTATCCTTCAAATTCAAAGTAAAAGGTGAATTGTTAAGAAACTTATAGACAATATTTTCCAGAAAACCACCTATATTTTCTTTAACTGATTCAGGAAAATATAATGCCTGTTGAAAACAAAATAAATCTCGGTGAAATTTCCTGGAAAAAGACCGTTTAGTTTTTGTAAAGCATTGCAGCATGACATAACCTAGCAATATATATTTAGTCAAAAGAGTAATTGAAATTTCTATCTTAAATCATATGAATGCAAAATGAATGCTCAATTAATATTAGCCAGAGGAAATCAAGCACAATAACCCAAGCAAATTCTAGAAGTAATGCTGACAAACTTGGCTATGCTGCCAACCCTGTGTAACTCCCAGCACACCTGAACATTTTTTGACCCAGTATATTGTCCAAGTTGTTCAAACCATGGATATTGCTACATCCGTATGTAATTCTAACAGCTTTTGTAAGCATTCCTCCTCCCTCCCATTGTTATTATACATTTAATTTTAGCAAGAAGTGCTTGAAGGAAAGCTTTTTTAAGGTATCTCAAAAGGCTGTCCCCTTTGAGTATGACTCAGTAGTATAAGACTAGCAAAATACCTCTGTTTTTGAGGAGTTAATCCTTAACCAATCTGTAGTAGCACAGAACATAAACCATCCCAGTGCTGGTTATAAAACCCCAGTTCATTTTTGTCTTCTCATAGAGATGTATCCCTGAATACCTACTCAAAAATAGCTTTTGCCTTAAACTTTCTTTTAAAACACAGAAACCTGGTCATAAGGCTCAAACTTCATAGGGAACTGATGATTTCAAGTTTTTCAATGCTAAGAGAATGCAGGAGTTCCTCAGAACAGACTATGACCCTATTCCAAGCTTCACAGTCCCTAACTGGTGGCTTCTGGTGGATGCTCAGTTATTAAAAAAAAAAAAAAGGTATGAACTATTTCAGTGGGATTTGATATGCATATCCCCGCTTTCCAAACTGAACTAGTACACTTTAGTATTATAATTTACCATTAGTTTACCGCATGTCTTATGAGTGAGATGAAGCACTTACACAAAAACTAACAAGGGCTATTACTGTGGTTCTAAATCTTTGTTCAACAGTGAAACTCGTTTTTCTTTTCATCAGATCTTCAAACTATTTGCTATATTCTTCAGTGACAGCAGAGCAAAACGAAGTTAACGCTGTGCTTTGAAATGGACACGACCTTACAAAAGGGGCACAACTTCTCCACCCAGGTGCAGTCAGCCTGCTGTCCTCCTGCTGCACAATGGCAACTGCAAACACGGCATCAGACTTCTGCTAGGCAAGAATGAGTGAGACAAAGCCATGCATACCCTTAGCAGACACTCATCTTTTTACCCTCCCCCCCCCTCATGTTATCTGTGGCTTAGATGACTCGAGGAAAACTACAGGGTTAAACAAGAACATTCATTTATCAGTCTGTGAGGGCCAAAAGAGGCCTTGCTGTCAACAGCACGCAGGACGGTTACAAACCATTTTGTTCACATGAACTCAAGCACCTTCGTGAACGATGTTTCTCAGAGTTCTCAGCTTTCACGTGTGGCAGGCTGTATTAATATCAGACTTCATACATACAGCTCGTTAAAGTAAGCCTTGAGTAATAATACCTTGTGTCACAAAACCAGTCACTTTTTGAAGGTACAGATCAAAGCGTAGGATTATCACAGTAGGCAGATCTACACCATTCAGGTGTGAAACAAGTATAACTAATAGCTTTGTACTGAATGACAACTGACACCTGAAGATAGCTGCTGCTAGTATTATGCTTCAGAGCAGTGTAAAAATATTTATTCCCATGTTTTACTAAGCTCCTACTAGTTGTCTGAAAAAAATAAAGGTTTATAAATCCACTGAGTCACACCAAAGTACGGTATGTCCAATCCTATAAATAATTAAATTCATGATTAATTTTACTTGCACAACCATTGGTTGGACAGGCTAACACACCAAAGAAGTAATTGCTCTAAAGTGTATGAAAGTGAACAAAGCCAGTGCAGTGTTCAGAAAGTAGACTGGTTTCATTTTCGGAATGCTTTTATTTAAGCAAAATGAAATTATTGAATTTCATTTTTTAAAATTTCTAATAAAGGTAATGCAAAATAGCCAGGTAATCTACTCGAGTCTTCCTGAAAGCCTTTTACTTTTTTTCATTATTATTATTTTTATATAAGTAAATGCTAAATGCAGTAGGAATTATTAAGACTAATTTACCCTCTCTATAGAGGCATTCTGGGTTTTTTTTTTATGACAACGTGAAGGGGCATCACCAGCCCAATTCTGTGCTATGTGCTATTCTGACTAATAAATACCCCAAACACTTAGATATCAGTAAACCATCAGATCTTTGGAGACTTTAAGCCATTACAAATGCAAAGCATCACTAAATAAAGGTTCTTTTCTAATGAAAACTTCTGTTATTAAGATCTATGTTCACACCTACCAGAAACGTTCATTGTGGTGTCAGTTTCTATAATAGTGATCTCAATTCTAGCTGTGCAATTTCTCAAAAGCTTTGTTTTAAAGACTTACGTATGACAAAAGACTTATGTAGGACAAAACCAGCAAGATTACTAACAGAATACTTTTCATCTCTGGATTAAAATAGCACCAGCTGCGATGGTCGTTATGTATCAGATTTCTGCCATCATTTTTCATACTTGATAACTCATCCTTTAGGTTGCATAGCTGAGATCAAGTATGTCACAAAATAAGGTATCAACTTTCATGAGGATGGCAGAATCTGTGCCACAAAGAGCAGTTTGTCTGTACTACACTGTGATGTACAGCTACAAAATCTGGAAACAAGAATTGAATGCTGACATATTTCTTCATGATCATCTGTATATATTCCTCTACATACTCAGACGGTGATGGAGCAGGGATGCATCAAGACTAGAAATACTCCTGCTATTTCTCTTCAATGTTATTTCCATGCATTCACCAAAACGAAAGGTTGTTTTTAATAATCACAAGGTATGCTGCACCTGTTTCTCAAACTGTCTCTTGCTGGAAAAGCTTATAAAACATAAAGTAACCCGGTAAATATATACAATCTGATATTCAATAGCATTCTGTACAGACACATCTTGTCATTTGAGATCTTTAAAAATCAAGCCATATAGGCCTCTAATAATTTTTATGTAACACTGAAGACGTTTTTAGAGCAACTGAAATAAATTTCCTGTACAAGTTCCAGGACTTCATTTACAAGCAAGGTGATACAAAGTGATGTTAAATGCACATGTAAGACTGCAGCCACAACAAAGCAGACAAGAGGGAAATTAGATTATTCACAAAAAATCTCTTTGCTTTTCCTCTCTTGTCCCTCATCCTCAACTGTTCTGACTTTCAGTCACTGCGAATCCTGAAGCTTCCCAAATGCAACAGATGGGCCTCAGTTACAAACTACATGAGAAATCACAGAGTACCATTCAATCACCTGAAACAGAAAAACTACCCAGTCTATTTCCTATCTTGAAGTTGATAATTTTAGCTAAGTACTTCTTATAACCAAGTTTTTCTCTATACACTGAATTACACCCCTTTTTCTTATATGACATGTTTATATGACAAGGATTACAGCATTACTATCAATATTCTCTGAAATAAAGCAACATTTTCAGACTCCTGAACAAACACAGTTCCAAAATTTTTCCATTAAAAGCATAGCAAATACTAGAAAATGCTAGAATACTATACAGGTGAGTATGGGCCACTTCAGTTTGGATGAAAACCATACCATAGACTGGATTCTGGACCTCGGTAATCTCTATAAAATACAATAGCTGGAGAATAGATTTCTTAACTGACACCCTTTTCATATCATACGCACTCACAAGACCAATACTCTTGTCTAGTTCTCCCCATTTAATGTCCTGATGACAGCAACAACATTCATGTATCAGATCTTGACAGATGAAATGCTGGATATATAAGTACTTCTCAAACCAGAACACAACTGCACAATTATTTTCCTACCCAACCTCTGTGGCTATGGCACTTTTGGCTCTCCCTATTACATATAAGCTACTATTTCACTACTACTCAGCAAATATTTATAGTAACATTATTAAATTGTGATGTAAAGTCTGCCAAACAGAATTCTTCCTAACGAAATTTCCTCAAGCATAACACAAATACTTATTTCCCTTTCCTTTCTTTTTAAGCAAGCATTGACTTTTTACGAATTCTGCCTGGGGCAAGATTGCATAGGTAGAACAATATTGCAGTAAAGCATCTGTATTTGCTCAAGCTGAGAAGAAAATCACAGCCTGGCATTTGTTGCTGTAGGGCAGTCATAACTTAAGATCCTCTGTTTTCTTGTGCACACGTTGCTCCTTGCTGGCTCTCATGAAGCACAATACTCCTCCTAATTTGAAGCAGTAACAGCCAGGGAAGGAAGGCTCTGAAAATCCCCCAGCCTGAAGCCAGTCAGTCGCTGGCAGGAGCGGCCAGGATCATCACCTAGTATATCAAGTATTTTCTACCGCTTTCTATAAGCTCCAGAGGGTCCTGTGCTTCCACAAAGCAGCGCTGCAATGAAATCCTACTGTCTAGCACCAGGCATATAAAAGCCTGACCTTTCCAATGTATAGCCCATTTTAACACAGAGGGTGGCACAGTGCTTAATTAGCTACATTCCCATTATGTATAAATTAACCAATTTGTATCAGTGGCAAACCCTACCGGCTACTGGCCTTTCACTGGAGAAACTGCGCCAAAATGACCTTCTTGGAATCTGAAAAGTTTATATATTTTTTTTCTCTATTATTTTTCATTTTCCTTCCCTTCTGTATTTCTGGATTCTGGCCAGAACTGAAGCAGAAGTGCCAGAACACCGTAAGACTGGTTACTCTTATTATTTTTGCATTCTTTCCAACTTTGAAACCCCACGTTTGGAAAGAAAAGGCATTCTTATAAGTTTTCTAACCCAATTCTGCAGACCGAGGCAATTTGAAAAAATATCTGACTCTTGCTATTTGTCCAAATTAGATCATCAGAACTTCCAAACACTTAAGTTTTTACCTGCCCTCTCATATCAGCATTAAAATAATAAGCATGAGGAAGATTATAAATACTTGTAGTAGCTTATATCACATGATTGCTGTCATTCATTTACCATTTTAATAAAAAAATTAATAGCAAACTGAGTATTTTGTATAAATGTAAGATACACATTCTAGCAGATCAATAGGTAACTATTCTGAAGCCTATATATATCTTTGGGATGAACATCTTTACCTGTTTCAAAATAAACAATATCCTCTAACTGCAGAAAATAATTAAAAAACATTTTTGATATTTATTACCAATGTCAGGACTAATGGTTTCTTACTTCTGTATTTGCCAACTTTTGAAGAGGTTTTTCAGGTTCAATTCTAAATCATGTTACCAAAGAAGTATTTGTTCATGATTTTATTACATGTTTCAACAAAACTCCTCAGTATTTTATTTTTTTCCTCATAGCCTAGGACAATATTTAATATGGAAAATAGATGCTGAAGCAGACTATGAGTTATATCAAATGCAAAAATTCTATTTTCAACATTATAACCAACGACAGCTTGAAATACAAACAGTCATTAATGCTTAATTATAGAGATCAACTCTTTGTGATCAAATACTGTTATAATACCACAAGTAATGACCCACTCCAGAATATGGAGAAGATTCAAAGTAAGGAAGGTGTTTACCTGTTACCATTAAGAAGAGTTATTGTAAATGCTTCATATGTGAAGAAACAGGTTATAAAAATAAGTAGTGGATATTCAAATATTATTTTCTCAAAAATCAGTATTTTAATTACTTACTTTTCAATGCTAGAATGCACTTTAGAAGATGTAGAGCATTAAAAAACTTTTATTATTCATTCAAAACTGAAGACTGACCTTTCATTGTAAAAGTAGTTTTTCCTTCACTTCTTGAATTTAATTATGTTTTTTATATGAGGGACTAATACGACTTTTTAGCATGTCCAAACTAAATACTATTTTTACTGCTAATACCAACTGCACTTTTAGTCACCTTGCTTGTCTATAAATTCAATGATACGACAGCCTGCCAGTAAGATAAATAGCAAATAATATTCTGAATAGTAGGTTCAGGTACTTCTTGAGGCTTTTAATATCACTCCCTTTACCACTTGTCACTCCAAAATGTGGGAACAGAAGGCGAAGTAAAGCTCTTGCTTCCACGAGAATGAGAATTCTGCATACTGGACATGGAAAGCATCACTCTGCAGATTAGGGAAGAAAGCTGGAAAGCACTGACATTATCATCTGGCTGCAAGGGCAAGTAAGAGAAAGGGGGAAATGAGAGTGCAGTTGGCCTTGCCAGCAGTAGTTTTTCTTACTGGCTGTGAATATTCAAGATATCCAAGCCAAAAGGAGGAAAGGTGCAGCTGTTGGCAACGATCTATCACAATCAAAGACACAGCCAATAAACAATTAATCATGTACATTTTTGCCAAGAAAAACAACACTTTGTAATATATTAAAGGTAAGAAGCTACTGCTGCACAAAGTACAAAAAACTAGAATTGATGTATAGAGTACCGAGAGACCTTCTGCAAACTGCATCATGGATTAAACTTTATAATTACATGATTGTTCATGACAGTGTCTTCTAGGACAAATGTATTCACAGCAGAATTACAAGGCCAGAGTTCGTCTGCTGAAAGGACCACAGGTATCCAACAGATATGAAACGTCCATAAACAAAAATGGACCACAGATGCTTGGCGTAATTCCAGTCCTTCGGCAACACACAATCCCTCTCTAAAAAAATCCTCCCTTCCTCGGGGCGGGAATTAATAATAAATAAAAAAATGAGTAAAGCAAACTCAACCGGAACCTGAGGCTTCATTGGGATGGGGAGTTCTTGTTTGTAGGTGATTTACAGATTGCTTCCACTGAGCAATAGAGAAGAAAAATGGGCTACTGTTGGAAAAATATATTCAGATGCCAAGAAAAAAAATTAATTTACAATGAAGTCTATATTCTGTAATTCTGTGGATAAAAGAAACAGGAATACTGTTCAACATATGACCAAACCACATGCACCACTGTATCACCCAGAAATGATGGAGCCATTCTATATTACCAGGGCTGCGTCAAGATCATCTCCTTGTACTGTAATGGTCATAACTGATCATTCATATGTTCAACAGACTGCAGTGCAAACATACACCAGAATTAAGACGAAGGCTGCAAATGTTAGGCACACAGTGTTCATATAGGTGAAAAAAACAGACTCAATGAAAGCCTTAGTCCAGAGCCTTGAATAATCAAACACAAGAGAAGAGCTTAAAACTGAATGCTAAGGACTTTCATTACTTAGAGTGAAACTCAGAAAAAATAAAGATGGCTAAAAACACACTTGGCAACACAATACAAGTAGACATGTAACATACACATGAATGTTCAAGAAGAAAAAAGAGAACTATTAATCTTGAGTAACAATTTTTAAAGACCACATACCCACAGGTATAGATACCTCAAATTTCTATTAGATGAAATGAAAAAACTGTTCATCTTTAGTGTTATTATTTTCCATTTTGTTTAATCATAACTTTTAGATAGGTTACTAAAGGAATTCATAGGATACTATTCTTCATTTAAACAGGAGAACTTGAAAACACTCTGATTCAAAAGGGGGAAAAAAAAATCATTTTTCCCAATACTGCTAAGGCTGAAGCAATAAAACAAGTTTTCACACAGAATCACAGAATGGCAAGGGTTGGAAGGGACCTCAGGAGATCATCTAGTCCAACCCTCCTGCTAAAGCAGCTTCACCTGGAACAGGTTGCACAGGACATCATCCAGGCAGGCTTTGAATATCTCCAGAGAAGGAGACTCCACAACCCCCCTGGGGCAGCCTGTTCCAGGGCTCTGTCACCCTCAAAGTAAAGAAGTTCTTCCTCATATTCAACTGTGTTTCAGTTTGTGCCCACTGCCCCTTGTCCTGTCGCTAGGCATCACCGAGAAAAGTCTGGCTCTGTCCTCGTGACATCCACCCTTGAGATATTTGTACATGTTGATTAGATCCCCTCTCAGTCTTCTCTTCTTCAGGCTGAACAAGCCCAACTCTCTCAGCCTTTCCTCATAGGGGAGATGCTCCAGTCCCCTAATCATCCTTGCTGTTCTCCTCTGAACTCTCTCTAGGAGCTCCTCATCTTACACTCCTCTTAATACACCCCACGATACCATTGGCCTTCTTGGCAACAAGGGCACACTGCTGGCTCATGGTCAGCTTGTCATCCACCAGGACTCCCAGGCTCCTCTCAGCAGAACTGCTTTCCAGCAGGTCAGCCCCCAGCCTGTATCGGTGCATGGGGTTCAACCTCCCCAGGTACAGCACTCGACACTTGCCCTTGTTGAACTTCATCAGGTTCCTCTCCACTCAACTCTCCAGCCTGTCCAGGTCCCACTGAATGGTAGCACAGCCTTCTGGCATATCAGCTACTCCTCCCAGTTTTGTGTCATCAGCAAACTTGCTGATGGTACGCTCTGTCCCCTCATCCAGGTCATTGACGAATAAATTGAACAAGACTGGGCCAAGTACCGAGCCCTGGGGAACTCCACTAGCTACTGGCCTCCAACTAGACTCTGTGCTGCTGATCAGAACCCTCTGAGCCCTGCCATTCAAGCCAGTTCACAATCCACCTCACTGTCCACTCATCCAACCCACACTTCCTGAGCTTCCCTATGAGGATGTTATGGGAGGCAGTGTCAAAAGCCTTGCTGAAGTCAAGGCAGACAACATTCACTGCTCTCCCCTCATCTACCCAGCTGGTCATGCCATCGTAGAAGGCTATCGGATTGGTTAGGCATGATTTCCCCTTGGTGAATCCATGCTGGGTACTCCTGATCAAGCAAGTGGAGGAAAAGAAGATGGAGAGGACACCCAGAATGATTTGTTCCATCACCTTTCCGGGGTTTTATATAATTTAATTTTAATGAAAACACAGTGAATTAAAAAAAAAAAAAAAATTATCGAAGTCCAGGCATCACCATGTCTCTAGACAAGAAAGCTCTGTGTAAATACAGAAGAAAACGAGCAAAGGTCAGGCATGAAAACATTCCCACATCTCTCTCCCTCAGTAATCTCCTCTGTAAGAAAGAATGGAAGCAGCACACAACTTTGAGAAAACAGCTCGATTTCTTTATGAAAAACAATCCCTCGCCCCTAAAAAGCTTTTAGAAATTCAAACTCATATGACCATCAACTTTGCTTGTGTGTTGTGCTAGCTATAAACCTTACACAGCTGGCAGAGAACTTGTACCAGCACAGCTTTCTCAGGGAGCCTCTCACCACATCCTGGTGAAAGCGCAATCCTGCCAGTGTGTCTGTACCAGGGGAACTTGCCAGCGCCGTTATGCACATTGTAAATCAGGCCCCGCTGCAATCTAGACAGACCTACGCCAGAAAAGGCTAGCGCTGCAACCCCAGCCAGCCTGGCAACCCATGCTACAGAGTACGCTTTAGTCACTGACTATCTGGGTTTTTTTTTTTTAAAAGGTATGTGGGTGGGCCCAACCAACCATGCCTTTCTATAAATCCTCACATTTTAACACTGTCAATCTTCACACAACAACAATCTCTGAGCTCCATCACGGGATTATATTTTCATTTGATCTAAATATACCTCTAAGAAGTTCTACGTTTCATTTATATCGTGACAACAGAGTCAGTTTTCTTCCCTGATAAAAAAAAAAAGCACATTTTTCACATATGCAAACAAAGGTTCATTAATAGCCCTCCGTCCTCCTTTGGAATACGTAAAATTCTAGCATGCACCTTATATAAATTAACCAACCCCTGCCAAGTTATCGATTTCATATGGGTTTTAGAAGTACTTTTCACTTAGTAGAAACATTCACAGACTGCATAGAATTACGTGATTTATACTCTTAAAAGCACCTTTAAACCATGGTATTTAAATGACAGGTACACAGACAAGAGATAGGACAATGGTTCAAAGGATGCATTTCTCAAAGCATGTATGTGTATTTCTCAAAGCAAACTAGGAGAGACAAGAAAGGCAAAGAAAAAAGGGAAAGCAGAGGGGCATAAAAATGAATAAAGTAGGAGCTACAGGTGGGAGCAAACATCTACAAGATCCTTGCACAGACTCCTCAGTCTAATGAAATCACTATGTGTTGGCCTATGGCGTGGCGGGCAGCTTTGCAGCGATGGCCTTTGTGTCAAAGCCCTTTGCGTCAGGCAGGCTTCAGTTCAGCAAAACAGTCATAACTTCAAATGACAAAATGATTCCAGTGAACTCAATGAAACCAAACTGCATACTTTGTTTACATCTTTTGCTGAACTGAAAGGAATGTGAATTAAGAGAGAGGACAGGAAATCAATAGCATAGAAAAAAGCAATGTAAAAAGAAGGTAAAGCTAAGTTTGATGGAAGAAGACATGCATTTAAGCAGAGAGAGAAAATGTAGACAGAACATTGTTACTGCACTGAAGATGATGGTGAAATGATGTGGGACAGTGATAGCACTGCAAGTTTCAGAAATGTAATGAAGGCAAGATGACTTTTAGCCTGAAGCCTACCCTGCTGAAAGAGTTTTGCCACCTATGTGAATGAACATATTTATAAGAGACCAGACAAAAGAAAAGCTAAAAAGTAAAAACAGTGAAGAGAATTTAATTTGCTTTTACATGATAACCACTGTTTCAAAATCAATAGATTTTTGCTTTAAGAAAAATCTACATCCTTTTCACTAATAAATACCCAAATGAAGAACATCCAAAACAGCTGAGATGAGATGAAGCTGTCATACAATCTTAGAAATAATTTAATGCTTCTTCATTTTTGGTATCTTCATTCATAACAAACTATTTTCTTCATGTGTTTCACCAAATATATCACATCTACAAATGAATTCATCTTGCTGATGTTCTCATACTAGCTGTCAGCTCTTGCACAATACACGCTGGAATTAAGCACAATACACGCTGGAATTAAGCACAATATATGCTTAATTCCAGAGCAATGGAAAACTGCTCCAACACGAAGTCTACTTTTACCTCTGAAACTGCTTGTAAAATTAGAGAACCTATAGATGCTATAGCATCTATATTTATCTATCTATCTATCTGTCTCTATATATTCAATTATAGATGATATAGCAAAGGAAAAATGCTTAGAGTATAATGGTTTCTTTTTATATCTGGCAAGATCAACCACTAGCATCCACCTGGCCCAGAGAAATTAGTGTCAATGATCATTCAGTACAGCTTTTAACTTTTTGCTTATGGTCAAATCAGCCAATGAAAATCCTTACAGTATGAAGACGTATTATATAATCGCTTACTTAAATCAGTTTCCAAAGTCTTAAGGACATACTTAAAGCTTACTTTCTGTGATACCAATACGGTCAAAATAAACATATTTAAAGTCCTTCTGTGATTTCTCAAGTACTAATAAAGCAATTCTATGGTCAGATTACAATTTAAAGAAGAGCTTTCTTTCTAGGCAGCTACTTATTATACTTAACAGGCTTAACACAAAATGAGTCAAAGATCAAGAGTAAGTTATCCGAGGTGTCAAGTGCATAAGGTTAAAGGGGAAATTTTATTAGGTCAAAGGTGATATAAATAAAATCTTTTATGTCAAAGAAGAAGGGTCACAGACAAGATGTATGTAATCTAAAGACACCACAGATGACAAGTAATAACTTTAAGTAGTACAAGTGTGTTCTCACTACAGATACCTTCACTGACTAAAAAATTGAAAACAGTGATGAATAAGTAACTATAAATATTACAATGCTTCCCTGGCATACTGTTTCACTTCCACATAATACTTTGGAAATTTTTTTCTCAAGTATTTCAAAACTTAACTGAATTTACTGAATGCTTTAGTTGTGGGGAAGCAAAGTTAGGCGTTAACTATGCGTTCTGAATAGAGAGGTACACAAAGCAGATTGCTCTGATAAACAGAATTGCTTTTCTACTTCACAGTGACCATATGTCTAGCATGTATATCTTATTACTGCTCTTTGGGGAAAAAAGTAGTAAAAAAAAAAAAAAAAAAAAAAAGAGGTCCTCAGACCAACCAAATTTCAGATTACAATAGCATAGTTTAGAATCGTACACTTGGACTAATTAAAATGTAGCTATAAATAATATATTAAATATCTAACAATGAAAGTATCCCTATGTTGCTAGCATGCCAAATACTATACACCATCTTGATTACAGATATTTAAAACTGCTATTGCAATCATCAAGCTGTTCATTCAGTTAAAACTCTTCTCTCCTTTCGCTCCTACACTAAGTGCGCATTCAAGAAATCCCATACATTTAACCTTAATCTTGATCTTAAGTTCACATCAAAATGTTTTGCTGAAAAACACTGGATTTAAACATATGCTGTTGGACACCACAAAAATCAAGATATCTGTGCCCTCTAGTGGAACTTCTTTTTCAACAGTTGGGCACAAATGCAGCTGTTCGAACATGATCCCTTTTTCTGGAATCTGGAATTGTTAAGCTATCGAATTAGATGTTGTGAATACATAGAACAACCAGTCAAACGAAAATCTAGTTCAGTTTTCCTCCATATTCATCCGAGACAGTTACCCAGCAAGAACCATAGTTCAATTATCAGTGGCTAGACAGATACAAGCAAAGGCTAGACAGAAACAAGAAAATCTCACTGTTGCAGATTACCCACACTTCGGTGCATGTACCAACATGAAAGATTCTGGGAAATCTCACAGCTTGTATTTCTAGGAAAATGGATGCAGTATGAAGCCTTCTCCCATATATCCAATTAGGTAAACCTGGCATCTAAAACCAAATCCAAAACCGCACAACTCCCCCTAAGCACTGTGAAAAAGGAAAAAAGAAACTGAAAAAATAGTTTCTGTACTTTTGTTACATTTAGGAAGGGGTAGGCAAATTGCAACTCAGCAAAAACTTATTCCTCCAGACTACTGTATCTCTCCAATTTTCTTTTTCTGTTTTTCCAGTGTTAACCACCTCTCTGGATTTCAGTACCTCAGAGACTTAACTCTCCAAAGCTTTTTAAAAAGGAAAAGAAATGGTGTTACTACCAGATATAAGAAGCTGTAAACAAAGAGAAGATTGCAACAGATAAAAATAGTACCAAGAACTGCGAAGGAAAGGAGGAGACCGGCAAAAATTAGAAGTACTGAGCAGCATCATTTGAATCAGGTTGGCTGGAAACAGATTTCTGAAGACAATGAAATTAAATCTGCATCAGTTCTGGAGAACTGGCTTGCGCAGTATTTCCTCCTAACATCAGACAGGTATAATACGTGGGCATTCACAACTTGTTGGGGTAAGACAGAACTTAAAGTCTGACTGTTATAATTTGTCTCATAGAAAAGGCCTTGACTTAATACTGTAGTTCAATCCAGGCAGCAGCAACAAGAAATTAAATTAGACAACCATTCAGAAGTCTTTTATTCAAAACAGCATAATTTCTTGATTTAGTATAAAATGTCCTCAATGCTTCCTAAAAATCACCCTAAGTGCCAGTTCTTCTAAAGAAGCTACTGAAAAAACTATTATTCTTTCTAGCAATGCTAATACTTGCAAAGTGTTTCCAATCTTACATTTTAAAATAGCTCAGTGCTACAATTTTCAGCATTATTGACCTTGATGCATAGGGTAGCACATCTGATAACCAAAAAAAGCGCTAAAGTATTTTAAGCAACAGGAAGGAATGACAACAACAACAAAAAAGTAAAGCAAAATGCAGACACCTGCAACGCATCAGATTTTTAGGATGGAAAGGTAAATATAGTTAGATGAAAAATGCCTTTGGATTAATAGAAAAGCAATTAGTCACGCTTTATACAGAATCTATTTTGAAAAGCAAGTGCCTGAAGTACTTGAATCCACTGTTTCTTTGGTTCCTTTTCATTGGTAGCCTGTACACAGAAAGGCACTATTATTTCCATGTTAACATGAATATTCTTGTTCAATTCCTTTATAAGAATTTTCAGGACTTTCTTAGGATACTCAGCTGGATGACATTTAAAACTAGAAGCAATATAGAAAAAATCCTACAAAACTTACCACTTCTTCATCTGAAAGCTCTCGTCCTTGTATACTACTGTTTTCTCTCACAGCCTGCTGGTGTTTTTTTCCTTTAATGTGGCTAAAAAGGTATACTTCTGATGAAATCTGTAATGACAATGACTTAATAGTAATTTTTTTCCTCAATAATTCCCTAAGTAACAGTATTTTAAATATAATGTAATATATGCCAATTTGTCAGGAGTATGTTCAGAATTTCAAGCAAAGTACTTTATTCCTCAACCTAATTTACAGAAACATCTTCTATGCAGGACTTAAGAGTAAATTACACAATGGTTTGCTAGCCAGCAGTAGAATAAGAGATTAAAAAAAAGTCTTGGCTTCTCATCTCATTTTGACTTCAATTTAACTTCACATACTGGATTTTCATTCTTCTGTTCCAGCACTGCCTGAAGTGATCCCATGCAATCTTGTTTAATTCAACAACTAAAGAGAGAGTGAATGCTTAGCAGTATATAAGGCTTTATTCAATAATGCATAGTCTTTGCAAATTTGTAAAACCAGTTATCAACAAGAACAGATCTCCCTGCTTCCTACTCAGTGATTGCATGGCTTCCTCTTCTCCACCATTCCTGGGATATATGGAATGGTGGACACAAAAAGAGATATCCTATGGAAGTCGGGGGTCTGCCTAGCAAAGTACTTGGCTTCCAACAGTGACCAAAAAACCAAGATACCCAGGGTATCTTATTTACCTTTTGTAAAAGAAGAGACAAAGTGAACACTGATTCTCCCCTTCAACACTTCTAAGCCTCCAACCACACTCAGTTCAAGAACTTCTGGAACTTGATGTGGTTTCTCTGTATCTAATAACCTTCAGTGAATTTCAGCCCAATGAAATCATCCAATCATCCCCTGAACTCACATTAAATTAAAACATCCACAGGATCACGTAACAAGGTGTTCACAGCTCAGCTACCTGCTATGTAAGGAACCACATTCTTTACTTGTTTTAAATCTAGCTTTTAACTACCTTCATTTGATGCTCCCACATTCTTGCTTTTCTTAAAAGGGACAGCTAGTAACTGCATACTGTCCAGACTCTCCATTCTACCTACAAGTCTACAGTTCTTTCAAATCTTCTCTAAACCACCTGATTTATAGACAGAAGAATCCGAAATAAGGTGCACTTTACAAGAGCAGAGCAGGGACACAGTAGATGTGCGGTACTCTCATCTGTGAACAAAGCATAATTTGTAGCCTTAAGGCATAGGTTGGCCTTGCAATTCTGACAGCATGCTCTCTATCCAACTTACCATTACATTGCATAATGAGCACTGTTTTTTTCGTTCGTATGGTGTAAGTTTTGGTGCATAATCAGTATTAGCATGTCTTCCACTACTTAATTCAGCTGCTTTCTCTTTTCTTTGTTCAATTTGTTCCATATGCCTTCTAATACTTTCATCATGCTGAATGGAAAATAATCACAGCAACAAAGAAAAAACACATTTAATTACAGTGAATGGAATTAAAACTGTGCAAAGAATTATGGGGAATT
This sequence comes from Egretta garzetta, assembly GCF_000687185.1. NCBI lineage: Eukaryota > Metazoa > Chordata > Aves > Pelecaniformes > Ardeidae > Egretta > Egretta garzetta. The sequence continues at coordinate 3,397,627 of NW_009260435.1, read as the reverse complement.
ACCAAATATTTTACGGTTAGAATGAACTTCTGTTAAAATTAAACTATTTTTTATTGCTGAAAGGCATTAAAAGTCACCACACATCATACACATTTTAACATGCTATGATTTAAAAATCAATCAGCACTATATTTGGTTTATAGGTGATTATCAATTAATAATCTGTTGCAAATACTTCTGTAAATCTTTTTATTACATTTAACATCTCAGTTCTGGTTTTCTTAATGAAACACTAGTTCAGAACACAAGTTCAACTTTCAAGTCTACAAATATGTAACTTATGTAGTGCTGTTTTCATTGACAGATATAAAATTATAAAGTACAAATTAAAGTAAAATAAATTACTTGTTATTTATCTGCAGTAGCAGGCACAGTTCACTGGATTCTTTCAGAGGTTTTTCATACCTAACTGTCATGAGAATGGAACAAACTCTCAACTATTATTTAAAATCAGAGGCTGGCGTATGAACCTGTATTTAATAACAAAACTGCACTTTACAGTACAAGGAAATGGTGCTTCAGACTGGGATCAGAGCAAAGAATGACACTGAAATGAGATATTATTTATACATGTACATAAACCATCCTACAATAAAAATGTACATAATTTATCATTAATTGAAACTTCAATACATAGTTCCACCTCAGAATCTTCAAAATATAATTTATCATTTTAGAAGCCTTTACATGTCTTGAAAAATAGTGGATATCTCTTCAAAACTTCTGATACCTTGGTTTTCCACTGGACAGTCAATTCAGATGAAGAGGTGAACTACAAGGGGCTCAGTCCTTATACCTATTCTATGAAATAATGAGCCCTTCATGAAACAAAAGGAAATAGCATGCCACATTTGATGGCATCAATTTCAATATCTTTAGACAGCACCTCGTGTGGCTGTTTGGTGAACTGTCTTCATTAAACAGTGTGAGAGTTTTTACATATTGATTTTCCTCACAATTTAATTCAAAATTACTTTGACTTCTCTTGGAAAGAACAGATTTATTTGTTCTCATGTTCAAAGCTTTGAAATTAATGCTCAGTGCCGTTGTTTCCAAACTACACAGCGTGTGCTATACAGCAAGGTTCTCTTCTTAATGCAAAAGTCTAAATAAAAATCTCTTGTGAAGTTATGCAATTCAGGACACTATTCAGTGCACTGTAACATCTTCACCAAATAAAACGTACATACAGAAAATAATTTGGAGCTAATTCTATATTGTCGATGTATTTTTCAACTAAAGTATCCTTTTATACCTTCAGTTGAATCTTCTTCTGTAGTTCTTCCATGGCTTCTTGTTGAGCTGCAGTAAGAGCTGCCAACCTCTCTTCTCGATCTCTAACAAAAAGATAATAAATATAGGGAAAACTTGTAATAATGTAAAGCATGTATAGTATTGCCTAATTTATGTTTCAAATGGAGAACAAGCACCCCCAAAAATGAAGTTCAAGATGGCTCAGTAGAAAAGAAAGACAACAAAAAGGAACTTAGTTGACAAGAGAATACAGATGCTTTAATTTTGGTGATTTAATAAGGGCAGACACTTGAACCTCTGCAGCAGAACCTGGATCATAGTTCAGTCCAAACCAGAGCAATGATAATCAACACGATGCTACAAAACAGTGATGAATGTGACACCCTGCCACCATCGGCATTCTTCAGCCAGTGGCTATAATCAGTGAACCAAAGGGGAGGAGTACAATGGCAAATCGAAAAAAAAACATGCAACAATGAGGACAGTGAGTTTTATAAAAATGATAATCAGTGGAAGTTTGAATATACAAACTTACAGATAAAACTTTAACCAACATCATATTATACTGTCACGTGATAAATTGATGCTCTAAAATATTGCAATTTTAAATGTTCAAGATACCAAAGGACAGCAAAAGATCAGGCATTTATCTTAGTGTCACCTTCTGTACATAACTGCAGTCGGGACCTATTTTGCTCACTGAACCTCTCTGCCCTACATCCCTCCTCCAAATACTGAATCAGGCCTCAAACTTCAGCTGTCCTCTTCAGTTTTAGCAACTCTCCTTCCCTCCCCAGCAAAGTGCCAGAGCACAGCTGTCATTGCATGTGGATGTCAGTAAGAGCCTGTGAATCCCCTAAGCATCACCCTATTGAAGAAAGTAAGATTTTTTTTTTCCTGAGAAAAGAACAAGAGGTATAACTTGATCTGTTACTGTAACTATGAATCAGAAACCTGCAGATAACAGTTTAAACACAAACAACTTACCCGTGATCAGTAAGCCAAGGGAGCTATTAAACCCTAAAAAAGAAGAAAGTCAGCTACTCAGGCTGTTTGTACAAAAAGACCTGGGATGGGAGAAAAACACCTCTCCTGGATGTCTGGCAGGTGTGAAGGGCCAAAAGTTGTAAGAAAAGTGTTGAGTAAAACTGAGCAATGAAGAAGTAATTCAAAGCCATTAGTCATCTCTTTAAAAGGCATTCTAAAATTAAAGTAGTTTGAGTGACAAAACTAGAAAGGATAACGTAAAGAGTATTATCCAAACTGCAGTGGTTTTTGTTTTGTGTGGATTTCTGTTTGTTTGGGTTTTTTAAAACAGAAAACTCATAGAAAAAACTAAGTAATTTCAGTAAAAGTAGAAGGCTCAGATAAAGTAACATTTTAAAATAAAAAGCCACAGAAAATATAAAAGCTGATAGGAAAGAAGATGGGGGAGGAAGCAAGTCTAACGATAAACACTACACACAATTGTTCTTTCAGAAAGTATAAGTGAACTCTCCCAATCACCATGGGCATGGGGCAGGGGGGTGGGGGGGCAGGGAGGAAGAGATGATGGATGAGAAGCATTAGGTAGTTTATGTGCTATCTCCCCTGAGGTATATAAAGACTGAACTACAGTCTTTGTTTGTGTTTTAAAGAGCTCCTGACTCACATCATGAACTGAAACAAATCACAACTAACACATGACCCAAATCCAAAGCTTATTTTAGCTATTTCTTTCAGTACAAACTATGACAAATTAATATCATTGCATACTTTGGATTAATAATATTTGAAACAAAATTCTAAAGTTTCAATTTATAGAGCATCAACATTATTCCTGTACAAGCCCTTCTGAAAAGCATTTTTACATGATTAGGTTACACTATACAGTTTTATGATTTCTATTGACAAGAACAAAATTTTCCATATTATGGATTTCAACTCTCTGGAATATAAAATACTCTGAAATTACATCTAAAACCTTACCGGAATCAAGTTAATGTACCATAAGGGCAGAGGGGCTTTTAAAGTCAGTTTTAAGTACACTATTCCTTTCATACAGATGCTTTAATCACCACCAGATGCACATGGTAAAGCTTATACTGAAGAAAAGTATTCACTCCAGAAAGTATTAAATCTTCAGGATAAGAGTCAAATCCTAGCAGCAGGGAAAAAACCCAACAAAACAAAACACCAAATAATATCCCAAAGTTCCACCGAAATGTGCTGAAGTCCAAGATGGAAGGGACGGTACAGCCAGCTTCCTGTCAAGCTTATCTCTCCCTTAACTTCTATACCAGGACACTTTGAATCCTCCTCTAATTCTACTATGTTAGAGAAACCTCAGAACTGTTATTAAGGAGATGCAATGACTCTGAGGCCATCCTGACATAACAGAATCACCAGATTGTGTAGGGCACCACACATACATTCCTTCCTACTCTTTCC
>NW_009260435.1:3340205-3393844 GCF_000687185.1 Egretta garzetta | reverse complement strand
CCAAAAAAACCCAAAACCCAAATAAAGGAAAAAATCTCTCTGGTCTAATCAGCATCTGACAAAGAAAAACAAATGCAAGCACGGTACTGCAATATCAAGCACAAAGCATTTGAAAACTGAGTGCTATAGTGGCAAATATACAGGAAATTTGCTGAAACAGTACTAACAAGACAAATGGAAATTGCTGTTCTTCACAGGTCATAACGAAATAAATGGGGTGCAACAAAGGAAAGTGACAGACTTTAACCTGATTGAAGAGTAAAGAATTATATGCCTTGAGCCTTTAGACAAGTTCTAACCGTAGAAGATCTCAGAAAACAAAGATGTCAGTGGGACAAGTATCTCACGTTTGCTTACTGTGAGGGTTTCCTCAAATTTCAGAAAGACTTAGAAGCCTTACTCATGCAGTGTCTACCTTCCCAAAATACCATAACCAAAATTCTCCCGATTAGTCCTAATCTTCCTCAAGTGTCTGAATGAGAAGAAGAGCCTGAAAGATCCCTTCCAACTCACTCTATCTCACTGTGACTTTGGCTCAACATATTGACCCACGAAGTCCTGTGCAAGGCAATAGATCCTATCCACGATTCATTGAACATATCATTGAAAGTTGAATCTCTTTATGATGTCAAGCTAGAATTACTCATGACTTTGGAAGATGAAAGAATGTGATCAATACATTTCTGAATATTTTACTTGGAGGAAAAAAAGCTTCATGACAACTTTGAAGAATACAAGCTGTGACAAAAATGTTTAAAGAACCATTAGTGAACACTTCTTGTCACAGGAAAAATGTAACTTCCATTTAGGTTTTATGGAATGCTTGTGGCAGTGGAACTGCAGGGAAAGAGGGAATAATAGGATGTGTATACAAATAGAATTTGGGAAATTAAACAGTAAGCAAAAAGTACTTTTCCTGTATCAGGCTTGAGAGTAAACCTTTCTCACACACTACAACACCACCCAACATTGATTCTCTCTGCACCTCACGTTTGGCTCAAAAGACAGAGAAGAACCCATATGAAAATGCCTTTATGAACTTTTGATTATGAGCAAAACCACAAACCAAACAGTTTGTAGGCAGTAGAATTAATGAAGCCTGATTTCCCAGCTTTGTGCTTCACAAATGTAATCTCTACCATCTACAAAAAGGTGAACTCAAACTGATGCCAGTAAATCCAAAAGTTACTGGAGAGTGGAGGAAATAGGGAACACAGGGACATTAATCTTGCTTCCTTTGAAAACTAAACTAAAATATGAAAAAGGCAAATTATTAAAAGGTCTTGTTAGCAATAAAACTAAGATTAATATAATAAAATACAGCCTTGCATGTTATATTGTGCATGTATCTAGGAATACAAAAATCTATTACAGAATTTATGATTACTCACCCGATTTCTTCTTTCAAACCATTCATCAAGAATATTTATTAACATTCCTTTTTAAAATACTAAACCTGAAGAGCTAAGAAGGTACTGTTGTTGTTACAGAGAAGCTGCAATTTGCTGGAAAGGATAACGGTGAAGGGCAAGGAGCCAACAAAGTTATTGTAAAGTTACCTGGCCCTCTCCCGTGCAGCATCTTCCCGTGCTTTTTCTTTCTCTTGCCTCTGCTGTTCAATCCGTGCTTCTTGTTCTTTCCTCTTCATCATCAGCTCCTCAACTCGGGCTTGCCGTTCTGCTTCTAGGGCTCTCTTGCGCTCCTAGGCATAGAAAATAAGTTCTAACTTTTCTTTTAGGAAAAAACCAAAAAGGAATTAACAGAAACTGTATTTTAACATTGGCTTATGAAATTTTACCTTACTTTCATGATGGATTGAGAACTGTGCTTTTATTAGATAAAGGAATAATACACAAATATATGTTCAGAAGCTTGAACATACATTCTAAGTACAGTTGTATGAACTAAGCTACACATTCACTGGCCATATATTTTGCTCATCTTGAAAAAGTCTATCCACTACAAAAGCTTATAAAACTAGTTCATTAATTAATAAGTATTTGAAAACATTGTAAATATCCCACAGGATATAGGTGATGTAGAAATAACATCTGCTCCCATGGAATATTAATATTTAAATTATTATTCTGAAACTATGTGAATGATGTTATAAACCAAAATGGATTTTGACAATTCAGTTTTGCGCTATCAGTGATTTTTTTGGTTCCTCTCTCATGACTCAATTTTTACTTTTTTCTGACTAAGAAACTATAGATGGTATTGTAAAGCTTTTTGACAGAATGGCTATACTTCTATCAGGAACAAATGTATAAATAAAGCATGTTTGAAACCTCACACTTAAATAAGACATTAAGTTGGTGAGTTGAACTAAGAGGAAATGTGATTATTTGGTTTAGCTGAAAGTCAGGGGAGGAATGGGTTTTTAATGTGTTCCTCAAATGCTTATCTTGCTGAAAAAATAGTCTGTTTTGTATGACAGAATAAATGAAAAATAGATATTTAAATACACTCCTTGCCACAAACTCCAGCACCGTAAAAGCACATCACTACATTAGCAAATAAACTATCTTCCTTTCAGAAGACAGTGTGAGATTTCATTAGCACAGACCAAAACTTGCTGGAACGATAAACTTTTTTAGATGGTTAGATGAGGGTTCTGCATTCTTAAATATTGGCTTTACCAAAATGTAGTCATATTAAAACCAGAAAATATTAACCTTATACTTCATTTAATTCAAAAAATTAAGAACTATGAAAATCAATTAACTTTTTTTTGTTTCATGCACAGCATTTTATAACAGTCAACATGATGTTAACTGCACTGTCTTCATTTCCACAGGCAATATAGCTTGGTAAAGGATAATCAAAACTGTGGCTTTCACAGTAACCATACTCTTTCCTGCATAAAGTTTCAGCAACAGCATTGCAAGAATACATTGATTTCCTTCTTAATAAAATAAATAAGGCAAGATATAGCATATTTTACTACAACTGTGCTATTAAATCAACTAGAATGCAAACTGTGTATATTATATAAAACACAGTGCATCATAAAAACAAATACTGGTTCTGCTGGACATTCAAGGTGGCATTTGAAAATGGACCAGTATAGCTTGTACATTTTTAATTAGGTACCAGTGCTACTAAATGGAAAAGTAAGTAAAAGCTGAAAAAAATCTGTAGTAGATCCTGTAATTAAAAAGTTATAAGCTCAATGGAAGGAAGAGTTTAAAGGCAAATCTGCAGAATTTGGTGTCAGGAAGAAGCAAGTAGATTTTACTGAATGGATCGGAGAAATACTTGAGGTTAACAAAGACATTGTTCAGGTAGATAAACAGAAACAGCCCAGTTTCCAGAGATACTGAAATTTTATACCATTTTTAGAATCCTTGTGATTTTGAATGTATAGTAAAAGTCCATCACTGTTAGAGTAAACATAAAGTAGTTATGTTTAGAAGTGTTGTGTTCTTTCAGAGTTTGAGAAGCTTTTGCACGAAGTTAAACTCATACTTACAGGCCAGAACTCTCATGATTCATATCAGTTCACTGAAGTGGAATTATTTGTTTGCAGTTACACTAACTGCTAAAAAAAGTTGTAATACTGGGAGTAGGTCCAGCTCCACAACAGTGGAGGAAAAGCTCTCCTGTGAGGGGGATACACATTGTTTTATAGAGGACAGCAGGGGAAGCTACAGAATACCTCAAAATACAGGGCTTTGCTCAACTGTTAAGTAACTTGTGCATGGAAAAAGCACAGCAGGAAGCATCAGCTTGATCCTTGGTCTGGCAGAAAGGATATGGCAGAAACAGTGTGGTCAGAAGTGGGATTTAGTACTGAAAGCCTGTCTGCAGTGTTTGTTCTAGCTCAACTACCAGCCAAAGACCAGCGTAATACTTATACAACCCAGGAAAGGATTAAAAAAATGGTAGAGACAAGAAAGAGTTAAAACCACCCAAAATCCCAGAAAGGGATTCCAGGAAAGCTGCATTCTAGAATAAGGGAGTATGAGTAACTACAAAAAACGGCATCACTGAGATCAGGCTTTTATAAACAATCTGGAAGGATACTTTTGACTTGATAACGCAATCAACCCTTGGAAAACCACAAACTTTTATTAATACGTTCTCTCAAAGAGTTTTATCCAGAGCTTTTGGAGTACCTTCTGTCTCAAAAAATGGCTTCTGAAGTCAGTAACGTGCCCCATTTTTCAACAAAACAGAATTAGCTGCTAATGCTAAGTACTGATCTCTGACAGAAGCTGGATTCACAGGTGATCTACAGTTGTGGTGATCTGAGGCATGTATAGAGAGGGAGGAGGAGTTTACATAAGAAGAAAACTTCAGATTCTAACAGAGAAAAGCATCAAAAAAGTGGATGCATGAGTCTGGCAAAACTTAGTGTTAGAATGCTGTATTAAAATAAACCAACAAAAAATACCAAGGAAACAACCCACACCAGGATTCCAGGAACACAAACACATCTGCACTGTGGTTTTCACTGATCCTGTAAAAAGTATGATAATTACGACAGTAGGCTTATGATAAGGAATATTTTTCTGTTTCCCCTCTCCAAGTTTTAAGTGTTACCAAAACATAAGGATGTTCCTATAATGGAGTGACAAATATTTTTTAAGGAAAGCTTAAGACAGGCATGAATCATCTACCCAGCATCTATAATAACTCTGCTGTAGCGACTTTAAGACTCACCTTTCTCCCTCTTACTGCTGAAACATTTTAAGTAGAAACATGTTAGAGTACACTTTTCTGAAGTTGAACTAAGGAGGTAAGACAGAAAGCAAGACAGACTACATAGCCAAAATGAAAAACAAATACATAGTTCATTGTCCCCCTGCAACTACAGATATATTATACCTGAACTGCTTCATCACGTGCTTGTTTTTCCTCTTGTCTTCGTTGAAGCTCTTCTTGTAATTCATTTAAGCGTTGTTCATATTCTTTTAGTTTATTCAGCACATCATGACGTTTGTTCTGAGCTTCTAAGGTGTTTATAAATGCAATTTCATTTACCTGCAAATAATCAGAAAGTATAAGATCAGATCAGAAAAGCTGAAGGAATTTTCATTCTTGGTGAATTCCACCCATTTGTTAATTATCCATTTGACAATTAAACTGATGACACATTTCTCCAGAATGGGTTGGAAAACTACCAAGTTGAGAAGAGGGCTTTGGGGTTTTTGTTTGGGTTTTTTTGTTAGTTTGTTTTGGGTTTTGACTTTTGGGGGGGGGTTCTTTTGCTGTTGGGGATTTTTTTTTTTTTTTTTTTTTTAAACAGAATAACCCATGATCTATAAAAGAGAGAAATTGAATTGTATCAGAAAACCAAGAAACTTTGGCTAAATACCAGGAAAATCTTCCCAGTCTTCTCAGCAATGAGACTTCATTAGTCTATTCTCTCATTCACAAACTGGAATGCTAAGACCCAGCTGGATAAATCAGTAAAACACATAAGTACTAGTAGAATCCAAAAGGTCTTTTGATCTAACTTTAAATATATAGGTACTTACTGAATAAAAAAGTGAAACAATACATACTATGAATAAGAAAAAAAACAAACAAGCTCATTGTCTTAATATTTATCATCAGTACCGCCTATTTCACAAACATGTATATTACTTTTCAACCAGAGGACAGTGCAATACAGAAGAATAAAAAAAAGAAAATCATATGAAAAGGCCTACTTAAAAGTATTTTAATATGTATACTAAAAACATCAAAAAATATTCTTTTCTACTAAGGTTCATGAAGGTAATCAATATTTTGTCCTTGCTACAGGGTTGCTGAACAAAATTCTTGTCAACTTCAGGCTTTTAAATGCAAATGCTGTAGAAATTTATAGGAAAAATCAAACTACTATTTAACTTAAATTTGATCTAATAAAATCAAAATTTTAGAACCAAAGTTATTGAGGAAAATTATAAAAATTTATCAATTATAAACCATGCTCAAACCTATGACTGAAACAGAAATTCTTTTGCTGTACTCAACGTGCATGCTCTGTCTGAATCTACAAAAGAAATGAGTAAAGAAAGAGAAGATACATGGACAGACAACAACAGACAGGGCAGTAGGATATATTTGTTGCTTTGTTTACTGACTAGAATCCATTTACAGAATGGATTTCACAGTTCAATAAACAAGTAAGCACTGGGAATTTAGATAACCAATAGTGCAGCAACAGTTACCATGGTCTTCAGCTATACTACGCATCAGCTATTTCTCTAAAGCCTTTTGGCCCAATTAACCTTTATTTCCAGAACACAAGAACCTCAAGAGCCAGCAGATCTTACACATTTAAACACACATAATACCTGAAACATCTGCTTAGCTGGGGAATTACGGCAAGTGTGATTTAGTTAATATGATTATAGAAGTCACACCGGTGTAATGAAATAATAATGAAGGTAAGTTAGACTAATCTAGAATTCATTTTAATCCAAGAGACAGAAACAGTGACTAAGTAAAAAAGCTAAATCAGTTTTGTTGTGCTTATCTTAAATAATATGGATGAACAGCTGCATCAATCACAGCTGGGATACATGCTCATTATATAATGTAACATTTTAGTTTTAAGGAGATGCATGCATCTTTACTTGGGAAAAAAAAAGTCCTTAATAAAGTAATACCATTTACATTGTGCTGGTTTTGGCTGGGATAGAGTTCATTTTCTTCATAGTAGCTGCGATGGGGCTATGTTTTGGATTTGTGCTGGAAACAGTGTTGACAACGCAGGGATGCGGATGTTTTCGTTACTGCTAAGCAGGGCTTACATAGAGCCAAGGCCTTTGCTGCCTCTTACCCCACCCCACCAGCGAGGAGGCTGGGGGGGCACAGGAAGTTGGGAGGGGGCACAGCCAGGACAGCTGACCCTAACTGACCCCAGGGATATTCTATACCATATGATGTCATGCTCAGCATATAAAGCTGGGGGGGAAAAGCAGACACTGCTCGGGGACTGACTGGGCATCAGTCAGTGGTGAGCAATTGTTTTCATCTGCATCACTTGTCTTTCTCAGGTATTATTTCTCTCTCTTTGTTATTTTCCTTTTCCTTAATTCTTTTTTTCTTTTTTTTTTTTTAATTTTATTTATTTTTAAACTGTTTTTATCTCTACACATGAGTTTTCTCACTTCTACAATTCTGATTCTCTCCCCCATCCCACCAGGGGCAGTGAGTGAGTGCTCAGTTGCTGCCTGGGGTTAAACCACAACAATGTTTATCAAAGTAATAGGAGTAAGGTAAACCAGAAAGCATTTATTGAAGTCAGAAGAGCACTAAACAAAATACTTATTTTAGAATAATTGCCATGTGCTAACTGTAGGTTACTATTTATTTCCAACTGTTTAACAATATTAGTGGTACAGAACACAGCAACAGAACTATTGTTTAAAGATACAGAATGCGGCATCTAGAATGCACGTTTAACCAAGGAGGAGAGCAATGAGTTCTCCCCACTTCTCATTCTACATGCTGGAAAGCAGAGAATTGATAATCAGATTTTCTGCTCCTTTCAGGAGCTAGATATCACCGAAAATGCTGCCACACTCTCTGTGAGGAACAAAAGCAGCAAGGTGACTAACAGGTCTTTATTTCAACCCATCTTTTCTTACAGTCCAACCCTAATAACAATTAATTTTAAATTCATGTTAGAGCAAAATTGACCGGTTTAGGGATCAGCATTTATCAGCTTCACAGTTCACATGTATTCATATCTAACTTGTACCATCCTTCACAACCTACCTATGAGCACTCTGTGGTACAAAACATATACGAGCATAACTATTAAATAGTTCCCCTTTAGAACAAAATAACTTACCTTAGCTTCTTCCTCTTGTGCTTTTTTCACAATTGCTTGTAGCTGCACTTCACGTTTAAATTCTGCGTGGAGTAATTTCTCCTCCATCATCCTGCGCCTTTGATCAAGTAATTCTTCTTTCCATTTCCGTACATCTTTCTCCTACATATAATGAGCAAATTCACTGCTAATACAGTAATTAAAAATAGGGTCTGAACTTTCCTCAGAATTTTCTAATATTTGAAGCTTTATTTACAGTAATAAAATATCTTGATGCCCTTACACAAAGCCTGCATTATGTTTAATCCAAAGTACACTGATTTGCTAACTGCTTCATTTTGGTGTTTTAGCATTTATGTTGTATTCACACAACACATTTCCATATTTATCATGCCTCCCTTGAATCTGAGTCAGTATAGTATGTCAGCAACACTCTCACAGAAGTCCATGATTTCCAATAATACTTTCTTTTAATATCTGTGATGCATGAGTCATCTGTGAAAACTATGTGAACTCAGACTCGGAGGAAAATTTCATTTCACCGCTAGTTTTAATCTCTAACATTTCTAGACTACATGGAAAAAAACACTTTTCTGAAAGGCAGCAGACTGGCTCTTCTGTATTACAGAAAGCTTACCCTCTCCATTAATTTTTGAAGCTTCAGTGTCTTTTCTTCACGTAACTTTTCTCTCAGCTGTTGAGCTTTCATTTGTTTCTCCTCATGTTTCTTTTTGGATTCTGCTATTGTTCTTTTAATAAAAAACAAAGCAGAGCAAAAGTGAGTGAGACAACATTAACTAACAATGTTGCAAACATTTCTGTGCCTTTTTCAGTAAAAGAAAACAAACGGGCCACGAGAGGGCAATTATTTCCCCTAAATGTAAATACTGTTCTTCTAGTCTTCATATCTTGACTTACTGGACAATGGAGCACGAACCTAGTTAGTTATGAAAATAATATACTGATTTCTATTACACTTTCCACCTACAGACTTAAAGGAAGTAGATTTATGAACAGTTTTATGCAGCCATGAGTTTGGTTGCTTGTTTTCACTGGCTAATCAAAACAGGTAACAACTATAAAACCTTTTGCGTGATGGTGACGACAACTTCTCATGCATGTGTATTCCATGTCCAGGTGGACGTGCAGGCTCTTCTTCCACTCTGTCTCCCCAAGAATTACTCTGGCGCCATGATTCACGAGCTGTACATAAAGAAAACAAAGATTTAGATAATTTAAACACGCTTTTCTGGGCGAAGTGTAATTAACAAGGCTTAGTTCCTCTTAAAATTTTTTCTCAAACAGGTTCTCCTGAGCCGAAGCAAGGTGCAAACACAGGCTGAAGCATCTCTAATCCCTGGACGTTTTCAGTGCCTAGTGAATTTATTACGCTTTTATCCAAGCGTTAAGATAAAACTAGATAACAAATTTTAAAATTCTAATAGAGAGATGGGGGAAGAGAGCTGAAGAACAAAATCACACAGAGACAGTTTAAACACACAATTCCACGTTTCCTAAGGAAATAACATAAAAAAGAACGTAACTTAGAATAATATTTAGATGTTAGGGGGATCTTCCGAAACCTTAACTACCCATGAGTAAAATGGGCATTTATCTAAATTTTGTCATTTCAACGTAAGCACAGTAATATATGAAAATTTACCTTCATAATCTGCCAGAACATCATTCCAGTCCATAGACATACCACAGAAAGATATGCTTCCATTGCCCATACTAGCCTAAAACGTAACATGATCCAGACAGTAAAAACATAAACCTTAATGCGCGGGTGTACACACATATTAAAGAGTGCCAACTCAGCAATGTTTCCAAACTGAACTAGTCACCTGAAAGACAGATGCTGTTCCTGCTGTTTCTGACAGCAGAAATGGAGACTTCTACTTCACCTAGAGTAGCTCCTGTGTGGTAGCAATGAAAATAACGAGTCCCGGCCCTCCCAGTTTCATGCACAAAAACAACTGCAACATCAGAGGACTTTGTACCACTGTGCTGCTGAGTTTAGTAAGACTAAATATACCTTAGGCAGTATGGTATAATTACTACAAGATACTATTTACTTTATTTGCCTGTAAAACAGGTTACATTAACGCAAAAATGAACACTACCAAATTCTATATTCATACTCCACTGACATAAAAGACAGCTTGAAGTTGGGTATTTTAAAATAAATTCAACACTCACAGAGAAATCACTATCATTGTCAGTCTCGATATTAATGTCATTGTTTTCCTCTGCTTCAATCTCTCTAGTTAATTGCTCTTCTTCTGCAATAGCACTAGCAATGGCTTCTTCATTTGCCTTTTCCAGGCGATCCGCTAACTCTTCTTTCTTAGCAAGGACTTCTGCCATAGACTGTAGGAAACATGAAACCAGAAAAAACCCAAATTAGTAGCAGGCATAAAAAAGTGGTTTCCATATATTTAATATGAATTACATGATATTTTGTTCAACTTCTAATTACTTGTAATTCCTTTACTGCTATATTTTGTGAAGGTAACTGAAATATAAACACCACTAAAACTGTTAGCAACTATCAACTCAGTTAATAGCTACATGAAAAACTTAAGAAATTAATTACCATTCACATAATTTCAAAATGTATTACATGAACATTGTCATTAAAAGCAACAATTACAGTTTTTCTCTAATTATTCTTTTAAATATTCTTTTAAATATCTAGTCTTAGAGACTAAGCAATGCATGCTCTGAAACATAAATTACATGCCCTGCTGTTATCTCCAGAAAAGAAACCATGCTCCAAAGTATTATTTAATGATGAAAATGGATCTGCAGATGAACTGTATCTGGAAACCTTACCATGATTAATACAACAGAATCTCAGTCTATACTTATTTTTCAACATGAATGACAAGACAGTTAGGCAAGAACATAAGCCTGAATATGCTGATCGATTGTTGCCTTCTCTTATGTCCAGTATTAACATTTCCACTCCGGGTACCAAACAACAAGCCAAAATCTGTGTTCAAAGCAATCTAATCAGGAGTAGTAAAATGCTCACAAGAGAGACAGATCCCATCAAACTGTCAGCATCCTGAACTGTTAATAATTGAGAATCTGAAACAACATTAGTGGATGAGATGCTAGAAATCAGCTCTAAAAACAGCTACTTGACTTGGAAATTACCTGGTAGGAGTCCAGTTTATAAACGATGTTAAAGGGAAAGCGATTTACAGGGAAACTTCTGCAAATCAAAATTTTAATCTAGCTTCTAAAAAACCAAACCAAAACATAACCTGAAAGCATAAACTGGATTTTACGTAGCATTACTGCAATTCTCCACTCAGAGAATCCCAGTAAAGCAGACACACCTCGAAACCTGCAGAATTCTACAGACAAGAGAGGATGTTCTTTTTGGGAAGCCACATAAAAACAGAATACTGACTTCACATTTGGTGCTTGAGAATGGCATTTGGCCATCTTGCTAGTTGTATATGAAGACCCAAGAGAGCAGTTCAGCTATCCTTAAAAGGCAGAGGTCTACATTTGTTTCTAACAGAATTTTGATATCCCATGTATTTCCAGTTTGAATAATTAGCAAAACCGGAATAAGAAAGTAATGAGTCTGACTTAAAATGATAGTGAAAGGAAATAAAAAATTATGGCAAACATATATGTAAAAAAGTAATGAAAGCACAGATCTCTCTATTCCAAATAACATATTTATATCTTTCTAGTTTAAGTTCAGAAACTTTACTGGAATTAAATCCTATTGCGAAAAGTATCTGTGCAACATATGATTTTTTCTACAATAAGCACCTTATAGACTTTTCTACAATTTCCACAGCAGCCTAACAATAAACACTGTGCAACACAGAATGAGAAAATTAAGGCTTATATTTATTATTTACTCAGAAATCTTGTAAGATTTCTTACCAATCTGGCAGCACTCACATTTGAAATATCTGAGGGATCCATTTCAGTTTCAGTTTTAGCTTTTTCTGTTTGATGCTGGTCTATAGTATCAGCGATCAGGGAGGAAGCTTCATTAATCTGCAGAGTTCTTGAAGTGCTGTCAATATTTGTGAGAACAGGAGGTGTCTCAGAAACTGTTTTTAAGGAATCTTCTTGCAATGGTGTGCCAGCGACCCCATTATCTTCCGACACGTGTGCTGTGAACTAACAACAGGCATTTGCCAAATTAACAAAATGTAACATACTGATTTTTAAAGTCACTAGAGTCAAAAGGATTTTAACAAAATGTCTGGCAACCTTACAGCGAGTGATGCAAACAACAACATATATTTCAATAGCTCATAATCCTGTGAAAGTTGGATCTTTCTATTGGAAATCTTCTATGAGATGTGCCTAGTGCTGAGTTTTTGGAAAACATGGGAAACTTGGCCACAGCACTGTAAAAATATGTGGTTCATCTCATGATTTTTAAGTTGCCTATTTGTGCCAACATCTTAATGCTTTTCCATAAATGTTATTCAAATAGCCATTCTTTTTAAATCCTTTTCCAATCTGGTTAGTGAATAAAAGCTATAGACAACACCACCTTTAGAAAATGCTCTAAAAAAATGGTTGCAAGATTTAAGGTTAGAAAATGGTTCAAAATTGTACTGACCTGAGTACTTTCAGTAAGAGGACCTTCAGGCTGATGCGAAGGATCTTTCTGTACAAGCTCGGTGCTTTTGGATGCACCACTGTCAGTGAGCGAACTCCCATGCTTATTCTCTGATGGTGGTGAAATGACATTTTCTTTGTCACTGTCACCTTTGGACTTTGGTGATTCTGCAGCTACAGGAGTTTTTGTTGCCAAAGCTGTGGATCGAGATCGAACAGGCCTTCCACGCTGAACTGTTTCCCAGCCCTCTGCATCCTTTCGATCTACATAAAAAAAAAAAATACCCCATTCTATTTATAAGTCTCCCTTTCTTAGTATTATGAACAACTGTCTTATTTCAGTATCACACAAGTTCTGTGATAAAAATGGTCTCTTTAAAAATAAATACCAAAAAAATCAATGAAATATTCTTTAGCAAAGCTTTTTACTTCAAGGAGTGCTATCAGTTTCAGAAACACTGAACAACTCTATTCATGGGATCAACTCTGGTACTTCAAGAAGCTAAGTTACTCATACACAAAACAACGTGAAAAATGGCAACACGTACTTAAGCTTTTCATGCCTATGTTGCTATTTCATGAGATGGTAATGCCCAACAAAGGAACCACGCTCTTGTTGTTCTTCGTAGCAACCGTAACGTTAAAGCCCTTTTGTGAAAGTGCAAATCTCTGCAAGTACAGATGTAATTGCACATCTTAGCATGGAAAGTATTGTCCAGAATGTGGCTTACTATTCTTCCAGGAATGTTTTCTTTACTTTTTCCATTTGTTTCATTCTGATAATAAAAATACACTAATCAGTGTCAGCTTTCAGAAAATTTCTTTTCCTGAATTCCAGGAAATAGCAAAATGTTGCTACAGTGGGACTGCAAATTGAAGGAGAAAACAGAAGAACAGTTTACTTCAATTTACTTTGATGACTAAATAACTGTTAAATACAACTTGCTGATCAACATTTCTGATATCTAATCCTGGTACATACCTGAAAAGCCTTCAAAGTTATATTTGTCTGCCTGAAGTATCAGGTCTTAAATGTGATCAGATTTCTAGAATATCAAGGTGAATCCCCTTCTCCATACATAACATTTTCATGGCAAGCAATTAATACCAGCACATGCTTTCCCATACATCCTGAAATGACTGTGATTGTTTTGAGACCTGATGGTACAGCTCACAAATGTGAAAGGTAAGTTCACACGTGTCTATTTGCTGAACAGAAGTTCTTGCAAAAAACTCAAGAACTAACTATGCGCAGTATTTTCCAATATACTTTTGGCATAAGCTTTTTTTAGGATCATTCACATAAAAGGAAGAGAAGGGTGTGGAAGACTAGTTTTGCCTGGAGGAGAACAGAATCAAAAACTAACTAAATCACCTGCTTTACAGAGGGAAGAAACATCTAGAATAGAATAGAACTTGTGTAACAAAATTCATTCTCTGGGTATTTCTAAAGCTTTTACTAACAAAGATGGTCCCGTAGCTCAGGCATAAAGATCAGAGCTCAAACATTAAAGTTTAACATAAACATGAATAGGAATAAATATGAGTCTACTTGGTCATCAAAAAATGTAATTTGAAACACCCAAGGGTGGTGAGAAAACTGAATTATTTCTGTGTTATGACGAATTGCATGTTACCAACTTAAAGACTGGCTTAAAACTTGCAGTTCTAGAGATCCGACTTTTAAAAGCAAAATACAAAGTGGTTTAAAATATGTAAGATACAAGTGCTGTGCTATGCTCTCTAAAAATACCACCTGCTTTCAGTAGGAACACATGATAGTTAGGTTACAAGAAGTGAACCATCTTTATGGACTGCCAATAACATCTATATGCAGGTCAACACACCCATAGGGAGATGAAAGAACAAAATATTTTTTCTTCCTTTCAGAACATGTATGGGGTTTTTTAAAGCAATTTAAAAGGATCCGTCTTAATATTAATTTTCATGGTCAAAAATCCTTGAGTCTTTTTAAATTTCCCTCCAGGGCATTTGTTTCTGGCAACTCTAAAACAAGTACAGAAATTCTGGCACCAACTCTTTTACTAGAAGTGCCATACTATAAAGCACTGCAGTGGCACAGTCATAGGACTGTCAATAAAAAGATTATTTTAGGTAAAAGATAAAACCTTTGTACCTAAACTACCTTTAGGTGGACTTGAACTGATGTTCAACATCAGCAGTAACCAGTAAACTGGTAATTAGCCCAAACCAGAATTAATGGCACTTTCACACCTTGCTTCCCTTGGTATCTAGCATTTTACAAACACTAAATGTTAATTTAACATTTAATGTTCTTTTAACATCTCAGGATGAAACACAGCAGCCTGGACCAATGGCTGGTGTAAATCATGAGTTACCAGTGAAGTTAACAGGACTGTACTGAAACCTACCTTGGCTCATGCAATAACTATTTTTACATAACTATATAATTGGTCACAAACCTTAACAATAGTGATAATATGACAGATTTAAAAAGATAACTCAATTTGATATTTTACTGTTGAAACTGTTCTAATCTAGAAAATTCACTGTGTATTTAAAAGTAAACAAAATTCCAAAACTTTGTGTGAATAACTATAGCTGATTTCTTCAGATTACTGACAGTAACCAGAGACAGCATACCTCTGCAAAAAGCCTCTCTATGTTTATTCCCCCTATGTGCACTTGCACATGCTTCAGTATGCACCACTGATTAGAGAGGGGAACGGCAGTCAAAAAGATACAGATTTTATTTTTTGCTTTACCACAGACTTTACATTTGAACCCTGTAAGATACTTTGGCTTTATTTTTATTTCTTCATCTCTATACAGAAAAAGTATTATTACCTACAGGACCTCTCTTATCTCCAACAGTACTCCAGGGAATAGGGTTTTAATTCCACAAGAATCACAAACAGATTTACTGCAGAACACTCTAGGCACACAGCCTGTGTAGAATATGGCCCTGCATTATGTGGGACATCGAGGACTGTTCCTACCCCACTGACTTTTGTAATTGTTAGGACCACAAAGATTTTGCTGTATATAGCTTATGATAAAATTTGGCCAAGATATTTCCCTGGCAAGTAATATACAGACAACTAAGAGACTGTTCAGAAGACTGCTGAAATGAACCAAAAAACCTCCACTGCTTCCCTGCAGCAGACTTTTGGATGGCGATTCCTTTTGCTCGTCACTTGCAAAACAGGATTGTTGCAAGATTTTACTTCTACTTATTCTGAAAACTGAAGTCAGCTCTCACATAAAGCATCTTTTCTACATTAAAAAGGATCAGAAGATACTCTTTAGTAGTATCTACTGGCTAAAGATAGTTTTACTAACATCTAGATAATAAGACAAATTATATATAAATATTAATATAATAATAATTATTCTAATATCCTCTAATATATTTTACTAATATCTCTATTAATATCTACTGAAGTTACTTCTACTAGGGAAAAAAAAAAATCTTGCCTGCCTTGCCTAGTTGATTCCTTGTTTCATGGCATATTTCTTAGTACTCTAAAATTATAGAATTAATCAGAATAAAATTATTCAGAGCATGGCAAAGCCATAATCACACTTGCTACACTACGAATGCACCTTTAGTAAAAGCCATATGCATTCAATTTTTAATTTGTATTTATTCAGTCAGATTCATAATTATTACACAAGATTCATCCAATTATTTTAATAGCACAGAAATTATGCTTTGTGTTTGAGAGAATATTGTTTGGCAAATTCTCAAAATTTTAAATCTGTTTTTAATACAAGCATGCATTCAGACTGTTGAAATATTTGAAATAATTTTAACAGTTTTATGCCACCTGACAACTAGCTGTGCACAAGAATTTACTTTTTCATTTTAATTCACTTATCAGCGTAGTATTCAGCCATTTCCAGGCATGTTTCTAACAAAAAGTTTGCAAAGCTAATACATTTATTGACATTAGATCACATAGCTCCTAACCTGAAGCCAAGTTAATACTCAGTAGGGCATCACCCTTCCTCCTTTCCTTCACTTATTTCCCTACGTCTGGAATTCTTTTCATATAGCCCAGTAGCCATCTCCACATGCTAAGTATCACATGCTGGGTTTGATTACAGCCAGAGTTTTGTTAATGAATAATTCATTTGACTACCTTGATCATTCTCTAGTTTCATTTGAACTTCCCAGTCCCTGCTTGCTCTTGTATTACATGGAAGTGACAAGCCATCTGTCATCTTGAGGCCCTCACAGCCACCAGGGCCTCACGCTTTCGAAGTTACTCCGTCTGGAAGAACTGGCCAAGCAGCCTTACTGGCAACATCAATAAAATAAATCTAGGCAAGCATGTGCAAAACTCTCAGGAGTTCTACCTCAGGAGATGTGTGTCCCTTCTTAAAAATTTAATTGCAAGTAATATACTACCAAACCTATTTGACCTTCCCCACTCATTACTAAACCTCAGCCCCAATTTTTTTTTTTAAATCCAAAGTAGTATTACTGTATCTGAGAGGTGCTTTGGAAAACTATTACTTGAGAATCTGGAAGCAAATCTAGAAACACAAACTCAGCTGTAATACAGTTACAGCGCAGAAGACATGAAAACCAGAACAATAAAATACAAAACAAAACACAAAGAAAATGTAGCAAGAAGTGGTAAATTTACAAACCATAACAAGAGACAGTGAGTTAAGGCAAGACTTTAATTAGAGATGTTAAATGTCAGACTACTTTTAACAGTCATGTTACAATGCGAGAGGGGAATAGAAAAAAAAAATACAAAAAAAGAAAATTAATGTAAAGTTTTCAACAGAAATTATGCTTAAGAATTTGACAATCCAGTCAGGAATAAACTGTACTTTGCTGTCTGACATTCCTGCAATTTGTTCTCAGTACACAGAAGTTACACGTGCTTCCACAAGACCAGGTGCCAGCATGCCTGAGCCCAAACAAGGACAGTTACTTTAGAGGACTGCATGTCCTGTGAAGTCAGATCTTAGCTACGTTACAAAGAACATCTATTCACAACCATGGACATGAGCAACTAATACAGGAAAAGATGATGATGATGATGATGATGATAATAATAATAATAGTAATTTATAAAACTAGATTTCATGTGTGGCAACAGAAAAAAACATTCCATACTTCTGAGAAGTTTCAATGTTCTTGACTCCCCTTTCTCCTAAGTTACGTACAAACAATAAACAACTATTCTAAATGTAAGCACCTCCTTGCAGTTGTAACACACACTCTAAACTTGTATCACCTACCTAACATCTTAACACAAGCACCTGGGAATTAATTTCACACTAGGCTATTGCCTCTGTGTGCTACTGTTACTAAGCTAATCTTTTCTCTTGCCATAAACTGGTCAGACAATAAGATTACACTATGTTTTATATTGTAGAAAACTCTCAAGCATGAAATACAAAATTATTGGGTTTTTAAGTTAATGAAAATATTGAGGGTAACAGTGAGTTTAATGAGGGAAATGAGATAAGATGATTTAACCTCATTTAATTACGCATCCAGGAAAAAAATAATTTAAAGAAATATCTGTAAAAATAATGTGTTTTCTCTCTCCCTAAGGATTAATTTTGTTAAATTTGGAAATTCCATCAATCATGAAACAGACATAGTATCAAATCACTTGACCACTTCACAAAAACATTGTGAGACCTAATGATAATGGTGTTGGAAATCACTGGAGAAAAAGTGTTTTAGGGAAATGCTGCCACTGTAAGCCCCAGCTGGGCTTTAGGGTAGGCAAAAGAGCATTCCAGGGTGACAGGAGGAACCCTCCCTCCCACATGGCCTGAATGTACCCAACAGCTGTGAGCGCATTAGCTGGAGGACAGGCAGAGCAGATGATCCACGAGCCTCATATCTGCTTCAGTAATGCATGTTTAGAGCCTTTGTGACTCCCTTTGCATAAACTTCACAGATCCTCTTGTGTTCCCATCAATGAGGTTAATCTGATTTTACCAAAGCAATCCTAGCCTCCATACAAAGGATAACATGCTCCTAAAGAGAATCTGATTTGTTAAAAACATGAGGAAATAATTGAAATTCTCCAATGTTGAATGTCAGAGATGAAAGATTTTTAAGAATAAACAAACCCTCTAGAAGGAATTACTGTTAAATGATTCAAGTCTGAATTGTATAGCATATTTTATTTTAAAAATTACTGAACGCTTATCGGCCAATACCACAAGACCCAAGTGGTTTCACTCTTTTTAGAGCTCACCGGCTGCGGGTAGTGGCCAATAAAAGACAGCACAACACTGACTCTTCAGCCCTTTAAATGCCTAAACCTAACATAATATGAGTGACAGTCAACAGAAAAAGGTTTCATTATGAATAGCTTCAACTACTGGCAAAAATTAAAAGTGGCATTACAGTTTCAAATACAGTGTTGAAAACACAGCCAAACTGCTACTATTCTCAAACCAGCTCACCACAACTATATACAGCAAGATACTCCCTCATACAAACAGCATCAATCAATTCCCATTCAAACAACCAGTTTCAGAGCATGGTTTTGATTTTTCTTTTCTAAGCATAAGAATCCACATGCTACTGAACTCACTTATGTCATATGGCAAGACACTTGGACAAGGTATTTTAGTTCCATAATACACCACAAGTCTCCAAACCACTATACATGACTTCTGCTACTACTACATTGAACGTATGACTATCTTAAATTAATATATTCTCTCACGGTGATTTTGCTTTTAAAAAACCAAATTATGAACATTTCTTTTTTTAGAATATCCATTTCTACATCCTGCCTGCTGATTTAGCAGAAAGTTATCTGAGACCACACAAGAAAAGACTAAATGGAAAAATACATCTCTGAAGACAATCTCAGGGTTCCAGTGAGTGCAAAGAAACTAACTTTATAAACCAAAAGGTGAAGCTTTTTATGTCTACAACTAAACAAATCTTTTCTAGAAGAAAAAGACCCCAGCAACAAGCCCAACAAGCATTCTCCAAGCAAAACCTTCAGAGAAAACAATTCGTAACTGAACATGATGATTCCTGTCTTCAAAGAAAAAAAAAACCAAACCACATTAATTGTTACTTCTGCACAGTTCTGATAACATGGTCTCCCTGGGCACATAAAGCTATCTTGAGCTCTTTTACAGATTCCTAGACATGTATTATTCACCATATTGTTAAACCATTCAAAATTGCAGTCAGTCAGGTTATCAGTTTATGACCAAAGACCTTTTGTTTCTTGGGGTGTTACGTACTGGTATTTTAACAGATCAAATTCTAGTTAGTGGAAATACAGTAGAACATTGCCTACACATGAAAACACAACTTTGTCCCAAACTTAACTATTACAATGATAATGTGAGGCTGCATTAATCTTTTATCTTGATACTTAGTTTAAACATCAGATTTTGCAAAATTGTATTTAATTCTGGTTTGAAAATAGGTCATCACATGCTGAACTAATTTTATATCACACAGTTTGTGAAAATAACTTCAGCCACTTAAAGAGACTTGCCATTTTTCCGCGATGACTTCTGTACTGGAGGTGGCAGACAGGTTTGTGCTGTTGCTAGCTCAGGATTGGCAGCTTTAGTTCCATGATTGGCTTTCACCTTATCAGCCCAACTTACACCAGGAGCCAGGCGTGTTGCAGAAATGGTCACTGCAGGGTTCCTAAATGAAAGTCATAGCTGTTTTTAGTGCCTAATCAAATAATAGACGAGTTCATTAGAAAATTTAATCAGGACACTCTTCAATTTTGGTGTTCACTGATTCAGACTGAGAGCCAGTTCCAAAATTTTAAAAATGTTTAATGGCTGAAGAAACACGCAGCACTGTAGCGATGGACAAACAATTCCCACAAGAAACATTCTCTGATACTAAATTTTCAAATAGAAATAAAAATATGGTGAGTATTCACAGCCAAACGTTACAGCTCTTCTAATGCATTTTCCTGGGTCCTGCCCTATTGCATCAATGACTTGTACAGAATGGGCTGTACCATTACTAATATGAGGAGCAAAGTACATGTGCAAGAAGTCCAAACAACTGCAGGTTTAATTGTAAATGTAGATCACGTATATCCACAAGATACCCTGTTCCAAAGTTAAGTAAATAAAAGAATAGACCCATTTTCTATTTACATTTAGCAAAAATAAACTGTAAATCTGGAAGGGCATTCTGTTAGCTTTCAGAAAGATCCAAATGACTGCCTAACTTTGAATTTCTGGATGGGCAGAACTGTAGCTTTTTTTAAATTATTTTAGTTTGCCTTTTATAAAAAGTTGCCATTTCCTGCACAAAGTTTAGAGCAAAAAACCTACAGCTTTATTTCACTGAATGCAAGCAAAATTTTTCCAGTTGGAAAACGGTAATATTCATTCCAGAAGCACATGTTCAAGAAGTGTCCAATTCTCTTCTGTAACAAGAATCATTTTATCTGCAATCATACAACTGGTTTCTCTTCCAAGCTTTACAATACCTATTAAAATATTCCAGTAAATCCAGCTGCCTCATTAAGCTAAAACAAACCAAGAATAAAGAAATCGGTATCTTACAAGCTTCAAAGAGATGTGTAGAAAGCCTCCATATAACTAGACTGTTCACTTACTTTAAGCCCGGTGAGATGTCAGTTTGTCATTATTTCCTATTTTTATCAAGTCAGGCATCAAAAAAACCTATCAGGAATAATTCCACAAATTCTAAAACCCTGACTGCTTGGTCTGTATGTTTTTAATAATCCCCACTGATCCTATAGGGATGCAATACCATTTAATGTGAGAAAACCAGGAAAAGAGGCCAAGCCCCGTACCCTGTCTCTGATAGTTCCGTACAGCCAAGCAAAGAGGCTATCAGAACCGTGCAGTACAGAAAAACTTTTCCTTTGGCATACTCTCCAGGTTGCAGCAATTTACATTGAAAAGTTCTAATTTATTAAACACATCTTTGTGTTTAATAACTCAAGATGGACTTCAATCTTTGTGATACTGATTTCTGAAGTAATTTATTCGTTTGGCATCCAAAGCATCACATAATAACGAATTCTACATACTAAGTCTTGAAAAATACTTCTGTCATTTTAAGCTTCATGTTTGATCATTTCAATTAGTGCTCCCAATTCCTTTTCATTAAAAACAATTAAGAAAATTTTCTACTCATCTTCTCTGTAAGTGATTTAGTTTATCATATATTTGTTATCTCTTCTCCAAACTCTTTTCTTTTTCCATTAATACGGTTGGATACTGCTGATTGTTCCTTTTCCAGTTTCTGCACTTCTACTTTTTCTACATTGCTTTTGGGAAGAGATGATGACCAAAGGTACAAGTCATTCACTATGAATTTCTACAGTGCTGCAACAATCACTTCCTCTATTCCCATTCTGTTCAAAAATTTCCATAGCGCAAGTATGTCTACATCCTTATTTTCTGCCCTATTTTCTCAAACACACACAAAATATTGTAGTTTTCTGGTGTTACTTTGCTTTGAGACACAAGCAGACTAAGAAAAAGTTTGCAAGTCTGAAGGATAGAAAACTCATCTTGTTATTAGCTGCTTTAACACACACAGTTGCTCATCATCTCCCCATGATGGTGAATAAAACAGCTCCAGCAACAATAGCCACACGTAATTACATACAGAAAAAGGCTTAGCTGAAAGACATTGTTATGTTGACCTGTTGTGTAGTAATACAAAAAAAAGAGCATTCATCTCCACCAGATTAAAATTTTTCATTTGACTACTTGTGCATATTTTCATCTAATCATCATGCCTTTGAGTAGACACCTCTCGAATGTTGTCAGGTAGGTATCAATACAAACATCTACAAAGAGATTAGCACCATTGGAGCAATTTTTTCAACAGAGTTTGTAATAGTTTTGTAGAAATACTTGATAATCAAAATCTAAGAGAGCTCAATACTCAGTGGTACTGACCAAATATTTTAATATTACATCTCTGCTGAGCACATTATAACCACTTATGAAACAGTATAGTATGTGCTCTAGATCTCAACAAACCTGAACGAACTAAAAAACACACCCTGAGAAAGATTTAAATTGGACACATATGTGCTCTCCAGAACTGAAACTGCACCAGACAGTGCTGCTGTAAAATGGTGTTTATGCACATTTTTGTTGAACTGCCTGCAAACAGCCATTTTCATTTTAACAAGTAAAATATGCTTTACTGTAGTATATAATATGCTGTATATTTAAACTAGCATCAGTTTTGCTATTCATCAGAATCATAATAAATATCACTTTACATTCAGTCTTTTTGATCTATATTTACTTTTGCACACTCAGCTGGCCATTCATGTTGCATACACTGGCAATTTTAAAATACCAATTACAGAAATTTTGAACTTTGTTTTGTAGTGGGAAGAGAGCATTAAACAGATAAAATACAGTTAGTGTAATTATACAGTTAGTGTAATTCATGTTATCTTCAGGTCTTTGGAATGACCAGTAATTAAATATATAATGAAGTAAGTAAAAAATTAAGTCCGTCATAGGATTTTCTTTTACAGACCACGTGCTTTTCTTTCATGAATGCAAATAATTGCATGTATGACTTAATAAACAGCAAAACAATATACTGATTACTATAGAAAAGTTTATTCATGAACTCTCCTTCTAATAAAACCTTATTTTAGCTTTAATAAACGTATGATCTGGTTTCATACCCAAAATTTAAACTTCTTCGAGCATTTGATGTCACAGTAATTCTATCTGTTGATGGACTTGGAATCACATGGCGTCCTGGAGACATTTTCTTTACTTCCCAGGCTAATGAAGTAGGTCTGCAAATTCAGGAAAGAAAAGTTTAAAATAAAATTCACAATAGCTATTCCTCTACCACCTTAAAGGTAAAACAGCACCGACAAATGCTATAAAATATTGATTAATACTGCTGAATTTAACCATACATCTTCACAATTGTTTCTACACCAACTCCAAACCGTATTAGCCAGACTTACCTCAAAATGTCAGCATGGGACCAAACATTAAAGCAAGCGGTTAAAAGGAAAGAATAAGGGGTAGGACTAGAAATATCCTCTAATTCTAGTGACAATAACAATGCATATAAAAGGCCACAATCATTTAAGGCACCCTGGGTTTTCCTACCCTGCCTAACAGAGCATTCAATACAGTTTAAATGCTGCTTTGGTTAATGTAAGTATCAAATTATCTACAGAACATAAAAATCTTTAGAACTAACAAAATATATCACCTTCCACTCCCTCTATTATACTATTGGCATACCAAACTTTGTCAGCAATAATATTTACTAATAAATGTGTACTTGCAAAGATAATGGAACAGGTTGATTTAAGTTAACTGCCACTGACAGAAAATGTTCTCATCCAAACAGACACAGTTTGAGGCGGAAGCCAGGGTAGCACTTTCATTGTGCATCTCACTGAAGCTGATGCTATTCCCTTTTTTATTTTTAACTCTTGTTCCTAAAGCTCTCTGATTACGTGAAAATTACAACTGGCAGTTAAAAACAAAATCAAACTTGTAGAACCCATCCTAAAGCTCTCTGATTACGTGAAAATTACAACAGTTAAAAACAAAATCAAACTTGTAGAACCCTCTGCTGATGAAGACATTCAGAAAAGCACTTACATAAATTCTTTTTTAACTGGTTCCAGTACTACTGGCAGGATTACCAACCTATAAACAACTAATAAAACCACTTTGTCATGGTCTACTTTTCATCTCTACCTAGGCATATGGGCGACTGCACTCACTAACTCACTACCTAACAAAGGAAAATGGAAGAACTAAAGTGTATCACTCCACACATACTACAGGTCTCCCATCTTCTACAGGCACAAATTATACCAGCAAAACCTTACTTCTCATTTACCTCTCGAGCTAAAACTTAGGCACCGAGGCACAAATTCAACACTAGGCATAAATTATAATGATGTAATCAGTTGTACCTTTCTGATACTACACTTCCAAATCCTTTACCATTTCCAGCACAGCTATTCACTGATAACACTAGCAGAGCGGATAAAATCCCCTGTATGTCCTCACACCAATTCTGTCCAAAAGGAAAATTTCCTACTTGATGCTCCAGAGCAGATATTAAAATTGGTTCTATCTACTGACACTCTGTTACAAAATAAAGTTTACTATGAGACAGTATTTTGATGTGGATTAAAAAAATGTATAAATCTAATTACCTGCTTTGAGCATCAGCTTTTTCTAGCTTCTCCTGTAGCTGTATCCAGTCAATCAATGCTTTGAAGTCCCTTACATAGTTATCAAGCATCATCAGGACTTCCTGAAAAGCAACCATTACATCAACCTTTATATTTAAAAAACACACACCCCTGCCCCAATAAAGGAACTGAAAAGAAAGTAGGACATTTACTAGTCTGTAGCGCGCTCATAAAAAAAGAAAACCAAGAAAAACCCTGAAAACAAAAAAGCCCAGATAGTTAAGATATTTATGTGAACAAACATTAAAACATTTATCCTGTCAAAAAACATGCACATTTTCTAAGATCTCTGGGAGCACCAATGTCTAAGGACAAAATAGCAAAATCTGGCAAGAAAATAATTCCTGTAAGTATTACTGTTTCAGGATTTTTTTGTCAGAGTTGTTGTTTTTTTAAATATGCTGGACATACTTCATCAAAGCAGCAAAACTGTCTGTAAAACCTGACAGACCTGCAAAAGACTAAAAATATTGCAATTAATCTGTTTGCAAAGTAAAAATACACAAAGCTACACAAAGGCAACTGCATCAGACAGAGCGAATTCCTTCTGGAGAATCGTGGAATCCCTGCATTAAAAAATACATAGTTCTTACACCCCTGAAGATCAGTAAACCGTATTCTGTTCCTACGGATTTTCAAGTGTAAGGAACTTGCAAGTGATGTCTGGTCGTACGTGGCCAGATTAATGACAGACATTCTATTGTCACATGAGATTATCAGCACTACCGTACTAGTAAAGCTGCTGTATCAAAAAGACTCTCCTGGTGATATTATGAGAGGCAAAAGAGAAAGACTGCAGCATTACACTTGGTTTATAAAATCATCATGTTTGACATAAACCTCCTGAGAAATAAGTAAAATAAGCTGCAAGATGCCAAGTTTACATTCTCTTCTCCAATTAGCCCACCTTAACAAGTGAAGTCAGTCACCGATTGCACATTCTTGTCTATGGAGTAATTACATGTCCAGACCTTGCAATTCCAATACCCAGATTATACTTCTTGACCAACACAAACCAATTAATTTTTTGCCATTTTAAAAATTACTTTTGAACTATATGGAGTTACTGAAGAATTTACACATTTTTACATTAATTAATCACTGAAAGCTGTAGTCAAGAACATATTTTATGGCTTGAAAGATTTACAAAGTCTCATAAAATAACACAAATGGGAGGGGTTCTTAAGAGCAATCTAGCCCGCCCCATAATTCCTGGGTAGGATTAAACATACACTGTCAGAAATTATGTGAGCATGCTGGAGTTTTATTCAAAATATTGCAAAATCTTGATTAAGTACTTAGACTCTTGTAAATTATGTGTTGGTCTCTAACAAATAAAATTAACTATTATGAAAAGACATATAAAATTAACTTGACTTCACACTGTATCAGCAAGAAATTAATAGATAAAATGCCAGTGGCTGAACACTAAAGAACTAAGAGACTTGTTTCTGATAAAAAATATCCTTAACTTTCAGAAATTATTGACTGTATCTACTGATTTCCAGTTTGGTCAAATGTACAAGTGTAGTAAGTATACCAAGGTCAGATTACATACAGAAACAATAAAAAATTAAAAGGTAAATTGGGTTTTTATTCACACAATACTGCCATTTTTTGACAGCAAAGCAGAGCAAAATACCCTATGATTAAACTCTTCACTTTGTTCCTTGAGCAAACTATAGTTATCTACTGTCACTGGTAGAGAAAGAAGTAATTCTTTACCATGCAGGAAGCTAGGAAATCACTTATATTCCATGTATAAACTCAAAAATCATTTACTCAATATGACAAAAACCAGCCAACAGGCATAAGGCACCTTCTCAGCAGAGCTGATCATACCCAACAAAGCACGTTAATGCATTTCTAAGGGAGACAGTTCAAGATCACATCAATCAGAAATAGAAGCTTTCATATCTACTCTTTCAGAGACAAGAATATCCTGTACTCTATGATGACATGCTGAAAATAATAGAAAACCATAAATGGAGCTTGAATTCTGTAAAAACTTACATCAGCTTCACATGCAGAGTTTAAAATATAGACATAGTTTTATGGTATAAGGAAAAACTCCAATGACAACGTGTTGCTGTATTGCAAATGCTTTACTACATCAAAGTAATTCCTCCTGGTATTAACAGAAATTTTCTGCTCAAAGCAAGTAATTATTACTCAGAAATATTTTGGGAACAACGAGAAATCAAAATGTATTGGTTCTTAAGTGTATAACTACAAATTTTGACAGTAAAACTTTTACCACTGAAAACAGCAAAACCACACTACTACAGTACAGGTAACTAATGTACATTTTTCTAACACCATGTGCCATTCCTCTTCACTTTAATTGTCCTTTTAATAGAAAAAGGGCCTCTAATGAATGCAAAATGCTTTTTCATGTAAAATTATATGGACTATTATTCATTTTAACACAAATGAAAGTTTGAAATTCAGCTTCAGTTTTCACGTAAGTATCCTTTTAACTAGTACGTATGACAGATACGGAGCATATGCTGGTTGTTACAAGGGAAAAGTCACAAGGAAGTCAAACACAGGGGAAATCAAACAGAACACCACTGTTGATGTAGAAGTTGCTCTTTGATTTGAAATACTCCACAAAAAAGCTAACAAAAACCTTTCTTACAAGGCAGTTGGTTTACAGCACTAAAATAATTCGTAAGTAAAGTCTGCTACAAGAAATAAACGAGTCAAGTATTTTAGCCAGGTTTTTTTCAGTTTCACTAATAAAATTTCAGCTTTCTAATTCAATTCACATCCATTTAGGTTAGCCCATACTAAGTTGTGCTGACTGTTACTAACAATAAGAGCATAGAAAGCAAAATTTAATTCTGAATCATTTACTTTTCAAGCCTGCCACTGAGATATTCCTTGCAAAAAAAAAAAAAAAAAAAAAAAAAAAAGAATCAATCTGAATACGAGTTATATTTCTGAAGTTACTTGGCATAGGAAAAAAAAATACAATAAATGGCTTAACCTATTTTAAGGAATGTTTAGCTACACATTATCAGAAATGATCAGAGCAGAACCATGCAGCTGTAACCTGAGTCATGTTTTACGAACAAGGGAATACAAACAAGACAAGCAGCTGGAGCGGCCCCATATTCACTGATGCACATCTTTCTCCCTAAAGCTATGAGGGCCATTTTGTCAAGCAGGATGAAGCAGAACAAAAGTGGCTCTGAAAGCGCCGTTTCAGGCATCCAGATAACTACATATAGATGTACAGCTAAAATTACCAATTAGTTTACCAATTGGCTGCAACGGATTCGATTGGTTTGTAATTAATTCTAGTTACTGGCGCATACAGCAGGACGGTTGGCGCCATCCCTTTGTCCTACTGACACACAATACTGGCATGCAGGGCTCTGGGGTCTTGGACATCAATACAGCTCTCTAGCTCACCTACGGTACCGAGTGTAGCAGATATACCCGGTGGTGCTGAAGCAGTGGAAACTTGTACCATTTGAGAAGGTGCTGACAAAAAAGAACCTTTATGGGGTAGCCTACGGCAGCACAAGAGTCAAAACAATTTTAAATCCCATTATTTTTCAAGGTCATATCCATCCCATATGATTTTTAAAGAGACAGTTCAAACTAAAAAAGAAAGCAATACTGTTAAAAAACAACACTTAAAGGAAAATCAATGACATAAAACTAAACCCACTCATAATACAGCTCCTGTTTCTTTCTCCCCATTGTTCCATTCTCTGATCAATAGTCCCGCATGTCAAAAAGCTCTTTTTACACTTTTCCTTCTTTTCTCCAGCACTCCATCATTACTTTGGTTCCTATGTATGTATTTATCTTAAAGCTGTACTTCTAGTCTCTTCAATTGGGTGATCGTATTAATTACTTTGCAATCAGGACCTCGACTACATAGAGTAGCTACATCGGAATAATCCTATATTCCTGAATCAGGACAATCTTGACTTGGGTCCTAGATAGGCCTATTATAATCCTTAAGAACAGAAGTTCACTTTGTTTGGAAATCACACAACAGCTTTGACAATGTCATCTTCTCCATTTATTCTCCCCTTCTCAAACAAGGAGGAAGAACACAGGGATATATGGAAGATTGTACAATTCAAAATAGTAGAATGCATGTCAGATAAATTAACTCAGTCACCAGATCTGTACTTTAGCTTATTCTCAAGACTAGAAATGTATGGTTTATTTTACAAACTAGGCATACTTTATATTGTTTCATTATCTATATCAAATATTTTGGATCATGTATTTACCAAACTAAACTCAATTCTCTTATACTGGAGTACATTTTTAGCAGGCAAACTAAGTTCTTTCTTTCTTTAAATTTATGTTTTTAAGGTTAACCGTGTGTTTTGATAATTTGATACAAAAATCGCTTCCAAAAAATTCCTTGTAGCCTTTTTCATACAGCATTAAAGCCAGCTCTGGGGTTAGGTTAAACAAAGATGATTGCCAAAGCAGTTCTTATAACTTTGGGAGAGGATGAAAGGAAGCAGCTCCTCTACCCAAAGGACTCTCCTTATACCAACTTCAGTACACGGCAGGTAACAGTAAAAGGGAAAGACTCTAAAACACATGCAAAGAGGAGAAAAACAGAATAATTTTCCAGTAAGTAAAGCTCTCCTGATTGGTATGCCTTTTAAAACGTGCTCTCTATCCTTGCAGAAGCCACTCAGCAGCAAACTATAGAGAGTGAAGCTGCAAAGGTTCACATGGCCTCTTAGATCCAAATGTGAACTGCACCATATCTGGCCTCAGTTTGTTCCTCATTGCCTGTAACATTACAGCCATAATTCTCAATCTGCCACGGATGTGCTCCTGAGAAGTGTAACCGTTATCAAAGTAAATTTTCTCCAGCGGCCAGGGGCACACACAAGGACTTAATAATACAATTTATTTACACAAAAGTGTGTATACATATATATATATATATGACGCAAAGGGCAGACAGGCAAGAATAGGATTATCCGGATTGCCAACTAGAAGAGAAGCCAGCTTTGCAGTAGCTGGCTTTCTAGAATACGTTACCATTCTGAAAGATCCCATCCATTTCCACCTGTGAGACTGAATGCCCAATCATTACCCCATTTGCCTGTCCTTCCCTGTTGACTTCAGTGATTTTGATTCATCTCCAGAAGATGACAACAATGAAAATGTAAATGTCCAAAAAAGAGGCCGGAGGAACGCTCACAAAAGATTTTCACTTGGCATTGACTGTCACAATACAGCCATAGGCCATTGACTAAGAAAGAGATGTAAACATACTCTTCCTAAATAACTCCGAATTCAAGACCAGAAGACACATATTTTTTATAACTGAGTGGTAAGTGGCACCCTACTATAATTCTGACACATTCCAACTGCAGAGTTAGACCTTCTCAAACAATTTGAATACATATTCCATAAAACCCTATTGATCTGAAAGACTGTCTTGTGAGAAACACAGGAAAAGAATTACACATGTTCTAATATGTAAAGTATTGGCTTAGGCTTTCAGGGAAATTAATGATCACCTTGGGTTTACTGAATAAAAAGAAAATAGGTTCAATCATACAGAATAGAGTTCATTTCATGCTGAAATTCTTGGTCTGACTAGAAATGTTCTAGACATTCAAAGAATGAAGACATCAGTACAACACGGTATTAAGTTAATGCTTGAAATGGTCACAAAATTGTTAGAAATACACTTAATAGATTACTCTAGTGGGGAAAGAATTAGCAATTAAAAGAATGTAGGTGTTGGTCTCTTCTCCCAGGTAACAGGCGATAGGACAAGGGGAAACAGCCTCAAGTTGTGCCAGGGCAGGTTTAGGTTGCACATTAGGAAGTTTTTTTTCACTGAAAGGGTTGTTAATCACTGGAAGGGGCTACCCAGGAAAGCGGTGGAGTCCTCATCCCTGGTGGTATTTAAAAGCCAGGCAGACGAGGTGCTTAGGGACGGTGTTTAGCAGTGGGATGGCAGTGTTAGGTTCACAGTTGGACTTGATGATCTTAAAGGTCTCTTCCAACCTAAACGACTCTAATTCTATAAAAACTAAAAGATACTGAATAAACCTTAATTAAAAAGAAATATTAAGTAATGATGGGTAGAAAGATAAAAGTTTGTACAAGCATTAAGTAATGCTAACCAGCAACTTAAAAAGAATATGGAACTAATTTTTCACATCATAAAATTCAGCTTTTCCTAAAGGAAAAAAAAAAAACCCAAAACCAAAAAAACCCCCAACCATCTGAAGACATCCTGGGAGGAAAAAACCCCAACAATTAAATTTAAAGTAGTTTGAGATTCTTCTAGACTTACTGTAGCCTTAGCTGCTGGATCCAGTTTCTCAAACTCTATCAATAACAGTTTTATATAAGTATGTGGTGTGGGTTCTTTTTAATTTTTTATATACACACATATATATTGAGGTTGGACTAGATTACCTCTAGGGGTCCCTTCCAACCCAAAACATTCTATGATTCTATATATACAAACTCAGTTGCTGAGGCACCTGAAGACCATAAAACAATAGCAGCAGAATGCATTTCTCTGTTGTATTAACCAAAATTTCATTGGCCAAAATTGGCTACAGAATCTGCCTTCCTCCATCCACAAATAATTTGGGGCTTAATTCCTTTTAGCATACAGAAAGAGATTTAAAGGCATTACTAATTTTTTTCTGCCTAAGCTCACCACTCAAAAGTAGAAAATACTAGGTAATAAAACATTTATATAAACCTTAGACATACAGAAACATAGCTGATGTATAGAACACCCATGCAATTTGCATTTTGAAATGATGAAAGTTATAGCCAAATCTAGGAGAATATATCTAATCTCTATCACTATTGCACAAACCTGTTTATGTACAGTAAGATAATGCTTAAACTTGAGAATCATTTATTTTAGGAATAATTCAACCATGTTCATTATATCTTTATATACAAAGCATCAAAGCCATATCTGTATATCTATATACATGATTTGAGAGTTCTCAATTCCAAATCAGTAGCAAAATACCAACTTCTGCAGTGTCTGAAGCTGAGAGAAAATACACACAACCACCGATCCTCTTACACACATTTCCACTGTTTGTATCCTTACCACAACCCTTTCGTCTGCAGTTTCAACCACAACCAGCCACTAGAGCCCTTTCCAATTTGGGAGCATCAAACATTATCTTCAGTGACAATGTGATCAATAAAACTATACCAACTTGTAAGACTACAAGGGAGCAAAAGGTACAAAATAAAAAAAACACTTTTATACCAGATTAATCTGAAGGTTTCAAATGCCAGAAATTGTCATGTTTCATTTTTACACGGGTCTCCTTTTAATACGATCTTTATACAACTAAAATGTTTAAATGGAACAGAACGTTTCCATTTGACCAGGACAAAAGTTTGAGGAGATACCACTTAAAAAATTGAAATATGGATTAAGGCAGTTTTTGATAACACAGATTTATCTTAATAAACAGGATTTATCCCACTTACACAAAGAAGGAAACGTTAAGAGTTTAACTATTTTGGATCCTTATTTAACATTGTTTCCCACATATGTCCAGCAGTAAAAACAAAAATGGTACTTCATGAAAAGAGCTAACACGATATTCTGTCAAATGAGTTTGGAAAGTAAACAGAAAAACATGGCAATATGAAATTCTCATTTATCAAAATCATCTCAATTCTTTAGGTATGGCAGAAATGCATTAATCCATTTTCAGCTGAGCTGATGTGTCTGTTGGTATCTCTTGTAACATTTTAACCACTAGATAATTTTCTATGTAGTCCAAAAAGTTTGCAAAAAACAGCATAAAAGTGAAGCTAATCCATTCTTATTTTCAGAACAAGCTGTTGTAGAAGTTTATTATAAATGGAATTTTCATCTTAAAGTTAAAATATTCAGAAGACCAGCAATAACCTACATAAAAATGGAGAAAAGCTAAGAATTAGCTGAACTCCTCCTGCCCAAAGAGAAAGAAAAAACCAAACTAACAAAAAAACCCACAACAAACCACCAAGCAAAAAAAGCCTAAGTGGTTTTCCAAACTGTGGACCTAGTGGAGCCTGTTCTCCCATGATCTCCTTACTGGTTTCTCTGGTGCCAGAAATGACATAATGATGTGCATATCAATTAATTCTTAAAAAAAACCAAAACAAAAAAAAAGCCAACCAAAAAAACCCCCACAACAACAAACCAAACCTAGCAAGACAAAAAACAACCGCACACACAATCCCTCCTCCCTCAGTTGGTGCATTCATCTTCTCTTGTTCTCACTCAGAACTCCTTGGTGTCTAATAAAGACTGAGTGGCAGTTTTTTTCTGCAGCATGAATTTTTAACAGCATGTCTTCTTCCACGCTAGTCACCTACTCTCATGAAATCTATAATGACTAAATTAATTTAAACTGGTCCACTGATATTATGTTATGATATTAAGTTATGGCAGGGATGACAGAAAATCGTGAATATACAAGGACAGAAAAGACACATCGTATGACTGCATTAAACCTGGCCTCTAGAGTCCAAAAGCCTATGAAAAGGATTATACACCTCGTAGACGTTATTTTCCTGCCAATGAAGCTTAACATATTTTGCCATGCCACATCTGCATTACTGGTATTCTACCAACGATAACAAGTTAGGGAGATACCTCATTAGACCACACAGAATTCGTATTACGCCTCACGTTATGGCATTATTCACAGGCTTAAGATCACTTTGCATCCTCCCAATCCTGCACATTCAAGTGGTTGGAGCCGTCCCTGGAATTAACACGCAGCCATCTTTCCTGCAACAGTGGACACCCAAGTGACACAAAACAGGGAATCTAGATGCTGTTCATCGCTTTAATGTTTTGAAGTAGCAAGAAAAGGCACAACCAGAGATCTTGCAAAATCTGAGCAGGCACAATCAGAACAGTCAATACAAAGCATGAAACTTGGTGCTTGGAAGTAACGTGATAGCAACATATACAGGATTGCCAAAGCCAAGGCAATAAAACAAGTGTTTAGGTAAGCAAATTATGATTATTTACCTGAACTGAGTCCCACTGTAATGAGACAAACTGTAATGATCAAACGAAAGACAGAGTTGAGCCATTCTGAAGGCAGGACATAGGCTTTCTACTGAGCTACATGAATTCTACATGAAATCATGAGTGCTTTTCAAATACCATTTGCCAGGTGAACTCTGAGTCTAGAGCACAATTTTAATTTATGAACTCCTAAAAGGTTGAGGTACTACAGTAAACACTTTCTATGTATTGCATAATATGAAAGCTGCACTTAGAGAAGATACTTCAGCTGATGGAGGACAGCAAGCACTAGCTTTTCAGGATCAGAGGTGAGGAAGAATTGCGGTTTCCACAAGGATCTGTTGTTCATTATCACTAATATTCCATACAAAACTAAAACACACCTCCGCGCCAATGACAAGTTTGCTCACTCCCTACTTGAAGCCTATATGTGTAGTACCAAAAATGCTATATGCTAATAAGAGTTATGTAAAGCACTCACTTCAAAAGACAGCAGTTAAGATATTCTGCTGGAAGTGATTAGCTGGAACTCACTGACAACTTCACCTCTGGTAAAAACCGGACTGTATCTGTCAACAAAACCCAGCCCAAAATAAATAATGACAATCAATTGAATTGACAAAAGTGAAACCTTATTAGTAAAAATAATTTGCGAGACTCAACAGTTCTATACTTCATAGCTTAATTAACAGAAATTTTAGTAATTTATCAAAAGAGTAATAATCAACAGTAACCTTTAAAAGAAAATCTCACAAAGAGAAAACCATAGCACAAATGCATATTCCAGCTAATCAGGTAAGATTTTTTTTTGCGCTGAAAAAAGATCTTTTAAAAGGTAAATGCAACATGAATGTAACAGAAGTTTAACAACACAGGACTTGCACTCCCTTGTTTACTCATTTTTGGTTTTTTCCAACCCTGTTTTGCAAACAAGTAATCTGATACACACAGATACATACATCATTGTCAAGCGTCTACTCAAATGAAGACTTTTCACTTAGGCTATGTAATATCTCCACCCGAGAGCAGATCAAGTAGCACGATTAAAATGCTGAATGATATCTAACCCAAAAAATATGTGATAATGATACAAATACGCTTCTGTTCCTTCAGTCACAAAAGTTTAAAATGGTAATCTAATTACAATGCAAGGCTGACTGATTTTCTTAAACCAAAAAATTCTCCAGAGAAGTTTCCTGAGCAGGAAGACAGTTCAGTAACAAAATGTTAAATTGTGTTAGACCAACCAGCAATTTGGAAGCCTCTAGCTACTGTTCAGTTTTCAAACCTGCTTTCAGTGAAATGTATTTGTAAGCTAATCTCAAAGTCAATTTGGCCGTGTCTGATTACAGCAGAGAACTAGATGCATATGATAAGAAAAAAGTATACTTAAATTGATATATGTAACTTTTTACAGTGATTAGATAATCATTTCCAGAATGTGTTGAGTTTTCAGCCATGTTTAATATGAAACCAGAAGTAGTACCTTTAACATTTCTTTTATAACATATTCTTCTGGCTTCTCTTAATGCTTACGATAAATTCCATTTCTAAAGAACAAATTATTTTTATTAAATGACAATCATTTTTCAATGGATCTACTAGAAAATCACCATAAAACAGATGCACAAGCTATTACAAGCACAGGTTATTCGAAATTAGGAAGCGCGCCCTACAGTGACATCCCAACCAGACGTTGTTTACGCTTGACACCAATCACTTTCTGAACACCAAAGAGAACTAGAAGAGTGATAACTATCACTGCAAAAAGGGAGCAACGAATGTTAAAAAGGCTGAATCACAACAGTGCCACCTACAGTAAAGAACATTACAAGGAATAGATAAATAAATCATTGTTCAGTCAGAAAATTAACAAAATCAGAACTCAATAAACAAAAACTGATTTCATAAAAAAAATAGATCTAATAACATTACATATATCACTACAAGTTTTATACACTTCAAAAATTAGTCACTGCCTAAGAGGAAAGCATCTTCTTAAATCTGAATAAATATGCCATCAGTTTTCCTGTTTGCAAGCCTTCACTAAATACAAATCAAAAAGCAATGGTTTCTGAAGCCCTAATTCCTCTTTTGGCTTTTTTGTAAAGTATGAGGAAACCACAGTACAAGCCGTATGACAACAGGCAAAGAACAGCTGAAGACTTACCTTGCATTCTACTACACTCTGATCCGATTCACAGGTAACATAGATTTCATCAACTGCCCGTCTGAGATTGTCAAAAAGAAATGCCCAGTATCGAGCTCGCAGATCAACTTTTCGAGGTTGTCTTGTTTTTGTTGGGCTTTTGTCAAAGTTTTTATCTCCAGCTGCTGCTGATGTTAATTTACAGTCTATGGTAGTGCTCTGAAAAAAACCAAGATACAACGGAAAAGGAAAACAACAAAGAGAAGTTTGGTAAGCGGTTGGGTTTCCGTGCAACACACAT
Source organism: Egretta garzetta (assembly GCF_000687185.1). Classification (NCBI taxonomy): domain Eukaryota; kingdom Metazoa; phylum Chordata; class Aves; order Pelecaniformes; family Ardeidae; genus Egretta; species Egretta garzetta. Next base: position 3,357,772 of record NW_009260435.1, on the reverse strand, counting down.
TTTTTCAACATATTCAAACATTTGTAAACAAGAAATTTTTCACTTAGGAAGACTACATCATCCCACTGACTTAAGTTTTTTAAAACACACTTCCTTAGCTTAAATATATGCAGCAGCTATGTAGAACTAGATTCTGTTTCTTTGACATTTATAACCCAACATTCAGATTGCACAACAGTAAAAGATATTCTGCTGCTTAGCACATTGGGAAGTTACATTTTCTAGTTACACATCCTGTATTATTTATTCTGACAAGTACATGCATCCAGAGATGAAAGTAACATTTTCCTAATAATCACACCAGCAATATTCCACCAGATAAATTCTATTACCGAGACATTAGATACAACTTTATAGTTTTTAAACCCTCATTCTAATATACGAGTATTAATGTCAGTGAAATGCTGATGTGGCTAGCCCTTTGATCGATATGTTATGGCTACACTGCAGAGGAGATGCCAGCAAGCACCGAATTAGTTTACGAAAGGAAGTTTTCACAATTTAAAAGACTACTTCTACTAAGATTTCCACTCACCATATTGTTAACATTGCAAGCTCAATTCTACCCAATGTAAGTGCTGTGCCAATGAATCAAGTTGTTCCTACTTACACCAAGTCTGAAAGCATCCTCATGCTGTTTTAGGCTGTAATTTAACAGCTTTAACTACAACAAATCTGTTGTTTGATTTTTAGTGTTAATATGCAGGTTAACTGATCTAGTACTACTTTGCTGCACAGATGCAGAGAACTGCCAAAATGCTAAATGTGACGGGGAGCAGAGGGAGAACATCCAACTGTCATCACAAATGCTGGCTCAGACAGGAATCATATGTACCTACTTGGAAGTACTGTTACACCACCTCAGTGTTACATATCTCTTTGTCCTTGTGCGCTCAGCTTAGTGTCACTCACATGGCGTTATGCCTCCTTGACAGGGATATACTATCACCTACCTGCACAGTACATTCCAAAGGATTCTGAAGGACGCCTATGTGGCTGACAATACCAAATCAGCACTAGGTTCCATGACACTATCCATATTAAACTTGAAATTCTCTCCCACAACAAAAAACAAACAGAAAAATCCTGCTACCACGCCAGATTTCTATAACCTTCCGCATTCCGTAGCAGCCAGGTGGATTGAGCACCTCCAATAAACCCAAAGTGACGCCCAACCATGTGCCATTTTGTGATGAAGGTCTTACCTACATGCTACATTAGTCTGGGTTCTGGGGTTTGGTTTTGGTTTGTTTTGTTTTTTTTTTCATTAATGCATTTATTTTAATAGCACCTTTAATACAGTTTTCATGGACTGGTCCGCTGTGGCACAGATCTCCAGAAAATCAATTCCTACTGGAGCACACTTGTAGGGATTACTGCAAAATTCCATTCCAAAAACTCTACTTTTGGTGACTGAATAAAAATAATCAAAACGAACATTGCACAAGCCAGTATACCGAATTTGTAATTAAAGTATGCAATCCCTCACTAGAAATACTGTAAATAGTGGATCAAGTGACTGGGAACAGCTTGGAGAAAAGATGCTCCTTGTATATAAATCTTTAAAGCAAAGCTTATACTGGCTAATTTACAGCACCTTTAAAATACAGTTTATAATGACACCACCTTAACTACAGGATCATAAATAGCTATATTAAAATAACAGCGTTACCTTTTGCTGCCTGTATTTATAAAATGTGACCTTGGTAAAGTGATTAGGTTTCTACTTACTCAGCTAATATTGTTGATATAAAGGATCAGTTGTTTTGGACTGGGAACCATGCACAATTTCCACTATTTGAAAGACACATTTTCAAATGCATCTTTAAGACGGTGTTATGGATTATGTTTCAATACTTAGCAATAAACATTATCCACCTACTATATTTGGCATCCATTTATCATCTTTCTTGTATGCCAGCCATATTTTACTGAAGGAAACAGCATGTTGAACTATTAACTACTGTAAGTTGTAGCAGTTCCATTACCACCCCTGTAAGCATATTGCCAGTGTTTAAGTAAAACCTAAGCAACATTTACAGTTACTCATATTCCAGTAGAACACCTTTGAAAGGATAAAAATCCCTAAACTACCACATTTCTTGTAAACACAATCACATAAGCAGGTAAGTTGGTGGTTAGTTAATAGAAATAATACTTTACATTCCTGATACAAGTCAGTTTTAACACTGTATGTTTGAATTTGCCGTAGCCTAGTATCTGCCACTCAAGGAAACAGAAATCAATTCTCAGAGAAGCCAAATTGTATCCCATATTTGGCACTTCAGCCTCCAGAAATTCCATGAAAAAAGATCAAACTCAGCAAGCTATTTCCAAACTTAATCAAGTCTGACTGGCACCAACTCTACTGAAATGAAAGCCAGTACTCAATTGTAAGAGTGGCAGCACAGACTACTTTTAATATAAAGATACTACTAATATTTTATATAGACTGCTATATTCTGTACAGATGTTTAACACAAGAGCTGAAAAATTACCAGGATTTCTGAGTTAATCTGTATATTGTTCAGCAGAATCTTTACCTGTAAGCACCTTAAGTAAATTTTCTAATGAATCAAACTAACCTTTCACTGTGAAAAGCAAGAAATGTTGGACTAGGTACAGGCTTTTCAAGACTGCAGTTTCTGTGCTGATGTAAAGGTATAGCTTTATTATTCTTATTCATCCTTCCTGGAAGTTTTAATTAAACAATATTTATTAGAAGTATGTACTTTTGACCAGATCATATTTTTCAGTGCCATGCTCAGGTTGAGAGTGATGCAACAGTGAAACTCAATTTACAGAGATTATCATTTCTCAATCTCCCTGGTATTCAGAAGGAACATGTAGGCACAGGACAAAATATTTCTAACAGCGTAGTCTGAAGAAAGATCAGGCAACGATCCCACACCTTCACCAAGATGGAGCTATACCCAAGCCACATAAACTCTACCTACATCCTTGCATCTAGTGCTTCCAACTAACTCTTAGCAGATTTTTCACTTTGGTCGGTATTTGAGGCATAAGCCTCTTCCCACTGACAAGACTCAAAGATACAGAATTAAGTTTTTCTGAGCAAAGTTCTAGAAGTCCAATCCTGCAAACTTCTACACATCATTCTTAACTGGATAGAAGTAGTTACTTCTGAATCTAAGAGATCTCAGATCCCTTAGCCTTTGACAATACACATCCAAAATTTAATCCATGTTCAACAACTTTGCAGACCATTGCACATTACAAAGAACCAATCACAGCGTTTACAAACACACACAAAAAAAGCTTGCCTTGGCCTGCTCCCCACCCTCAAATAATATGGATGTTTACCCAAAGCCTATAAGTCGGTCATCATCTAGCAGGCCTACACTGAAGCTTGTAGTCACTAGAACAACAAAACCCACCCAAGAACAGTAAAGATTCAGAGGGGCTAGTTCATATTATCTCACTTGTAGCCATAGGTCAAACCTTCAGCTGCAGAAAGGGTAAAAGCTTTTGTGCCTTTCAAGTTCAGAAACATGGGAATATTCCTTCTTACATCTCAAGTAACTCAGTGTGGATAATGAAGTGACGTGAAAAATGAATCTTTTTTTTTTTTTCCAAAATAGTTTCAGTAACTTGCCTTGGAATTCTGGAAAGAATGAAGTGCATATTTACTCTCAGGATGTCAAAATTTATTGAATGTAGATTTGCCAGCACCCTACTGAGAGGAAGATGAGGTTGATAAGATCATATGAAAGAGTTCTTCTGAGTTTATTTTCTTGAGATTAGTGGCCCATTTCTATGTAAAGGAAAATTAAAACTGAAGGCTCAACAAAAGTAACAAAAAAGCCACCAATTTATAGCAGTATCCAGTGTCTGAAATGCAGTAGAAATAAAGGTGCTGAATGCCAAAGTGAAGTTCCAAGATGCACAGACACTAGGCAGTCCGTTTCAAACCTTAATTGTACCCACTAGGAATGCACTGTTTCTGCAATATAGTTTTACAGTAGCAATCCCACACAGAGCCACTGAATAACAATCAAGTATGCTGAAAACTCACCATTTACATAATCCCAAGTGACTAAAATAGAGAGAACCAAAACTATGTAAGCATGTTACTCTTACCCAAAAGGTTCTGAGGGTAAACTCTTACAGGGAGCCCCAACTACATCAATAAAATTTACCTTCACAGAGCAAGAAAACCAGGATACACAGTGTTTGTAACATACAAGTACGTGAAAAGAGAACACAAGCTTAATAGCTACTAAACTAAATTAAGAAAATAACATACCTATGTTTTAAAGACGCAAATACATCTCTATGGAAGCAGAACATTTTTCTGTTCTTTTTTTTTCTTAATAACATCTTCCATATGCCATATTATCAAAATCTGACAGACTGTCTCTAAATACTAAATGGCTAAAGCCATACTAATAGCTAAATCCATTAATCAAAAAAAAAGCAACTGTTAAAAATATTAAACATGAAGAAAGCTTGAGGTATTACTTTATTAATGTAATAAAGACTATCACTCACATAGAAAAAATATGAATAAAAAAAGAGCACTTTCTTCTTGACACTTCTCATTCCAACTTGCTTTCCAGTCATAACTCTCAGAAATTTTACTCACCTAAACTAATTTTTCCAAAATAGGATACATTGAACTTTTAAACCAAAATACTTCAGCCATTAACACATGACGTCAGGCAATAAGGTATTTCCTTAAATTAGAAATTGGGCAGAATGGTAGCCTTTGTATAAGCAGCGTGCTTATAGGAAGAATAACCTTTATCATTTTATTGCTGAACGGCACCTTCCCTTAAAATAACTTCAACGCCAAGAAGTCATACAGAGATTAGGAAATGACAAAAATAAAGGCTGAGGAAGGTAACCCACATTCTGGCACTTTTTAACTTCTGAATACTTGACTTTGAAACTTGTATGCTTTAAAAATACAGTGTGCGTACAGTTTTATGTATGTAATTTTCAGCCAATAACATACGAGTGATGTCATGAACCTTTTGTTGTAAATGTTATGTCATAAGCAGAATAAAAAATAAGCAGATACCTGTTTTGCAGTCTTGTGTGTTCCTTGAGTGGCCCTCTTTGTTTTTCCACCAGCTTGCCATTTTGATTTTCCTGTGGGAGAAGCAACTGTTTTAATCAACAATAATGATTTTAATTAGACAGAACATTCTAAAATGCACATATCCCATCTTACAATGTACTGATATAGGCACAACTTCTGAGTTAAGAGGTTTGTAAAACTGTGTATTCCAAATATACATTCCACAGTTCAGAATGTCAGTAATTCCAGAAAACACACAGAAAATGGGGGAAAAAAAAAAAAAAAAAAAAGGAAGAAAGGCAAGAATTATAGACTTCATTCAATAAAGATAACCTACCTTTAAGTGCTCAATGCCTCTGAAAATCGTATCATTACAATCTACGTGTCAAATATGATGCTAGTTTTCTCTATAGATTAAAAAAGTCTGCTCTTGAATGCCTGTTCAATCAGGTATTACAGAATTAAAACAAGGAATATCTTTCTTAGGAAAAACAAATGTAATAAATTAGGTTTTCTCAACCCGTTCAAACAACCTACCAGTAGATTTACGTATTTTCTGCCAAGAAAGATAGGGAAAAACAGAACTTGGGACTGGATTCAGTTCACCTATATTTGGGTAGCCAAAGGAAGAGAGAAAAACATTCACAGAGCATGAGACAGTTCCCTTAAGATCTGAAATGCCTTCTCAAATGTTCCTGTCTCCCTCCACTACTTATATGAAGTGACTTTAGCAACTGTGCTTCCATAATCTCTTTAAATTCCCACAATCATAAAGAATTATTTCAGGCCTCAGTGCTGTGGTGGTGGCAATTTCTTAACTGATTAAGAGTCATCCTTGCATAGATAAATTTGTGTTAGCCCAAACCTACCTGACACGTTTACATTTAATCTTTGAGAATTGCTCAGGGGTCTTTAAAAAAAAAAAAAGATTTTTTTAAGTTTTATTCCTCCAACTAGTATCTAACTTGCACAACATGAAAATCACAGGATCCAATTACCAAAAATGTAAGCCAGTAAGACAAAATACTATGGCAAGAGTACTCTCTAGCACAGATTACATCTAAGCAAAAGTTTCAAGATTATTTAGCTCATTGAAGCCAAGCAAATAAATGCATTAGCTGAATACAGTTCCTTCCTAGACCACAGAGATCATTCTTGAATTTCAGAATTGCCCAGTTGAGGTTTTTAACAGTTCTTAGGCCAAATTCCCTAATGCTGTCCAGCTGTTTTACATTGTTCTGGTTATTTAAAGCATCTGTAAACCTGTGTTAATCAAGCAGTTGTACAGCTGGTTTGCATTATCAGCTATCCCAGGGAACAAGGCCTTTAATTTTAAAACAAATTAAAAATTACTTGCTTGGTAATTCATTTTTTAAATGCTACATTAGCCAAAACAACAGGTACAAATTAATATATTGAACTCAATTTAGCAGCATTCAGGAAAAAAATTGATTCAGCTACCATATGTACAAAAACTTCCTATTCACTAAAAAGCTTAAACTGCAGATCAGTTCCATGTCAGAAACATTTCAATCACCAAAGTCTCTCTTCTGAGATTATTTACATTCTGCAATAACAAGATTTTGAATGCAATGGCATACAGAACTTGCGCAGTGAAAAGGCTCACAAACAAACATGGGTAAGTTAAAATTAAAAAAGGGCAGCTGAACACAAAAAAAAGTTTCAGTCTCTTTAGATTAGATGAAAAGCAGAATACTAATCCATCACCTAAGAACTGGGAAATGTATGAACAAGTACCCTGTAAAGACAAAAGCGAGTTTTCAGGCACTTTCTATATTAGGCAGACACTTGGAGAAAACAAAACTTATGTAAATACTAGGTTTTGCAAACTTAAAAGCAAATAATGTGTGGCAGGGACTAATTATTCCTTAAGGTGTACTGGCCAAAAAGTTGTGTCTTTCAGCAGCAACCACATTTCCAAGCTTTATTAGTCTTTTTCTTCTAATAAATGCCTCTGGTTATTAGAAGATATCTTCCTTTCTGCTTTTGTCTTTTATATTCACAAGCAGTGACAACACAAGAGCAGCGCCTAATGGTCATGCATATGTTCAGTGACAACTGGTGTGTAACTATTTAATAGTTACATTGCTATGAGATGCATAGGAACTCAATGTCATATGAAGGGCTTTATCTGCTAGGAATTTCCTGAATTTTAAGGAAAGAACAATAGTGACCAAAGATTAGCATCTCATTTGCTATTAAGCTGCCAGTGTGAAATATATAAAGTAGCAAAGTTTTGCAGCATTCAGGGACCTACAGTCGTATTTTACACCTGAAGTACATTTCCTCTCTGTCTGGTAATTAAAGATGAAGCACATAGCGTTCATGATTTGTGAAGACTTCCTGTCACAAAAACCTAAGGTGCAAATATCTCCCCCTTCCCCCCCCCCCAAAGCCATTGATAAATTACTTTCAAAATCTCTCTTTTATACTAACAATCTCAACAATCATCCCTCTCATCGCTCTCCTTTGTATAGTTTTACTGATATGAGAAATGTGGGAATTGCCTTTAAATTTAGTAATTAATAGCAGCCCTCACTTCTGTTCTCACTGCGGCAGAGATCAACTGCGCATGTTGCTTCAGTGCCTTTGACACTGTTTATCACCAGACCTTCAGCAGGCACGATAACCATTTCCAATTATATTTCTGAGGATACAAATGGGTAAGCATTCTGTTGTTTTCCTCCAGTTCTTACACACAGCCTGAGAAATGTACTCTGTCACCTCTTTCCCCATTGTTATTCATCAAACCTGTAAGACAGTCAGTCTACGTTATAGTGCCATTGCTACATACAACCAGGCTGTACTCTAGAATCTATCTCACTAGCCTAGCTCGTGCAGTTGTCCATCTTAAGGAACACTTTTGCAAAAATGAGGCTTGGATAAGACCTGGTTGCCTGGACCTCATTTAAAGTAAAGCAGAGGCATCTGCCTGGAGGAAGGAACTTGTTGAGACTAATTATTTTTAACCCCTTAATTGAGGAAGCATATTGAAGTTTCTAATGTTATCATAAATTATCTCTTTTTAGAAGTTTGTGGAGCAGTAGTAGACATGATTTTTCTAACCGTACGATGCTAAGTATCTGAAGAAATTGCTGCCTTCAAGCATGGATATAACCAAAATTCGTTGTGTTTTTCCACCTCCAGCTTGAATTACAGTGACATATTTTGCACAAAATTACTTTTACAAATCACTGCCTCATCTAGAATATTCACCTACCAGCACTAGACTGGATTCCCATTCATTTCAGTGAAATTCAAGGTTTGAAGCTTATGAGCCTTAAAGAATACCCCTGCCTTCATGTTATATTCTGCCAGTTACAATCGGATCCCGTGTTGCTAGGGCTTATACACAATGTTTTCAGTCATGAGGCTTACAACTTCCTTACTTGGCCAAAGAGAGAGCCCAGTTCCATGACTTTCATCACAAAACTGCAAAACCTACTTACTCCATCAGGCTCTTGCTAAAGGAGATTATACTGCAGACTCCCCAAATTGTGCCAGGTACCTTTCAAACAATAAAGTATGTTTCCTTGCCCTGAAACACCTAATCTACGAATGAATTATAGATGGGAAGAGCCCAAGTGATTTTAAACAAATAGGAAATAAGAAGGGAACAGTTACAAATACAAGATTTTCCTTTTTTTTTGACACATCTCTTGAAGTTCCAAAGGTACCTCACCTTCCATTAACATTTAAATGTCAAGCCTCTGGGATGTTTTAACTGTTACTAATATCATAGCTTAGACTTTGTAATAAAATTTGTGTGTAGTGCTTATCTGCACGTGGTGCCTCAAATTCCATCCTTGGCATAGAAGATAATTACAAAGGAAAAAAATGAAGTCCTCTATGAGAACGATCACAGCTTTCCAAGGTGGGCAAGATCTAAGTGACTGCAAGAGGTGAGCAGTGGCCATAGGTTTGGAATGCAAATTTAATTCTGGAGACAGAGTATCAGACTAGTGAATTTTTCAGAGTTATAAGACTTTCCTCCTAGGACACGAAGTCAGCTGTACTGTTAGTCAATCTGTCCAACAGAGTCTGCTGCGTATGAATGAATTCTGTGAAGGAGTATTTTAATTTCAATAGCTCAAATGTATTAACAGTCATTGTCTCTTCTAGACCATTAGCACCACATTTGGGATTTTCTCATGTCATTGATCTGTATTCATAAAGAGAATTTCAGATCTGACATAACAAGGGTGCATGCTGCTCCCGAATGTGTCACAGAAGTGCCACCCACCATTCCAGAAATCTCTCTCCTTTTTAAGGAAATATTTCTTATTGACTGGAACTATGTATTTCCTTTAAGGAACTGGAGGGTTTTGATGGCAATTATTTTCATTATTGCTCTTTTACCCATGTCTTCTATATGAAAAACACAAGTCTTTCAGAGGAAATGTTAAGTGGTAAGAAGGACACAAGCACACAATTTTTAAAGGAAATAGAAAAGAAAGGATACAAACTGAAAAAACAAATCCAGCATTTTAATTTATCAAACCTCTATAACACTACCAACTAGTAATAGCAAATGTCCATACCCTCACTGTTTCTGCAGAAAGAAAAAATCTCATAATGAATAACAGTATATAAAATAAAACATTAAATCACACACTGTTACTGCCAAAGCAATACCTCTGAACATTACGTGCAGAAGGAACTGCCGAAAGACCAAATTCTGCTTTGTACAGAAGAGTTGCAGGATTGTCTCAGGCAACCTGAACCTTTGGCCTGATTTACACAACCCCTGAACGAGTTAGAACTGTCCTAATTCATAATATTGCTGCATCGTTGCTCAGGGACAAAATACATATTGAAAGATCAGCATTAAATGAATCAGAGCTCACTGACAGCAACATATATACCCTCTATGCCAAGACAAGGGTCCAGAGAGAAAGGATCTGGCTCTGCCAGACTTTCATTAGCCACAAGTTGCTTTCCACGGGAAAATTTTCTAGCTCACAATTATCACCAGATTCTTTGTATCGTGCAAAAAGGTCAGCCTACAACTTAACAAAGAAATTTTTAAAAAAGCACCAGTGACAAAAAATTTAAAAATTACAATGGTGCTAATAAAAACAAAAGAAGGAAATTAATATAGCTTCTTGGATTTTAATTATCATACATAACTATTTAATGAGGCTAAAAATTCACTTTTACATTCATTCTTCATGTTGTGGCAGAAAATGCTAGACTTGGAGCAACCATTCATCTACAACCCACATTCAGTCATTTTTAAGGAAAACATCTTACTTGGAGGCTTTTAAAATAGTATTACAAACAAGGTAGTGTTAAAAAATAACACTCTTTAAACAGAAGTTGAATCAAGTCACATGTAACTCAAAAATACTGTTAGCAATATACTCTATGTTCCTTTCACATAAACTCATTCGTATTACTACCCTTCCCAAAAGTGTAATTCAGAATCTACAAATAATTCAAGTCCAAATTCTAATTCTGCTTTAACAACTTATGTGACTAGTCCAATAATATCAGTGGATAGCTACTAATATACTCAAGAACATGCAGGGGACTGTAAGAGCAGCAAATAGATAAATGCACCTTCTGGAGACAGATGAAGCTCCCATAAGAACACAGAACTGGCCCACTTACAAATCCACGTATTCATGACAATGAAACGAGCAGCTGCTGCACGTGAGCCAAAGCTGGGAGGTATGCATTCTAATTGGTCAGATTATGCTCAAGTCTTAAATTATTTCCATTTCTCTTCCTACAATGCAGCTAACAAAAATTCACAGTACACGTTTTTCTGCTGCTGCTATACAAAACGTGCTAAGATAGCAGTGGAACAATAGAGAAGTAAAACGGTCAGAACCGGAAACCAAAGCCTGTAAATGTGGACATCTGTAATTAGTTTATCAGCTAAACATCCTAAACCTAAGTTATCTGTCATTCTGCTTGTCATAGTTCAACAGAGGTACAGCTACGCATTTTAAACTGAATGTAATTTCCTTGATGAAACCTATATAAATGTCCACGTACAAACATATAAATAGGTTTTCATGCACCTCATTGTCTTGTCACTTTCGACTTTTAAGCTTTAAAAACAATCGTAAATACACCTTAATGCAAAAAGCAAGCCAAAGACAGTTTAAACTTTGCTTCAGTTTGCTTCAGACATAGGGTTAATTATCCTGCAACTTAGACATAACTGGTCATAGAAATATCTTTTCCACTGGCAGAATAACAGAACAGCTGAGGTTGGGAAGAAGATCCAGAGATCATCTAGTCCAACCTCCCAGCTTAAGGCAGGGTCAGCTAGAGCAGGCTGCCCAGGACTATGTCCAGCCAGGTTTTGAGCATGTCCAAGGATGAAGGGTGCCCACAGTTTCTCTAGGCAACTTGTTCCAGTGCTCAGCCACCCACACAGAAACAAAGAAAAAAAAAAATTACTTTTGGATACTCCTGCCTAAGTCTCAAAAGCAGCAGCACCTCCACAGGAACATGTGAACTAAAAAGTACTTGATATGAAGTCCTCAAAAAACAGCATTCTGACATCTGGAACAGCTTGAGCAGTATAAAAATTAAAGTCAATTCCTGGCTCCTTAAGTCATCATACCACAAGAGAATATTACAACAGTAACAAAACTGTTCTGAGGACTTACATTATGGAAAACTGTCCCCACGTATCCCTTCCTTAAAGATTCTTCACAGATGTTTACCACTGATTTAAGTGATACTAAACCTTATTTGTTTTAGAGCATAGAAAGCAATTTGCTGGATTGTTCTAAGCCATCCCTACAATTCTGAATTCCCAAGTTACACGAGATAAGTTTTTAACAGCCTTTTCAAAGTCCAATATTTTAAGAAAAAACATTATTATATTACACAAGTATCTTGATAATATCAGCAAGAGTCCTAGATGTCGCTTAAAGACCAAAATAAAACAGTTTTTAATCTGTTCCTGTGAAAGTTGTATGAAGTGATCTGTCAACTGCAGGGTGTATTTTGGAAAAAAGCTTTACAATTATACTATGTGTGCTAAACATAACTTTTGTTTTTTCTAATAGAGAAATTCTATGTAAGAAAACGTGTTTCCAGGTAAGCAAGTCCAGTGGACAAAGGGATGGAAGTGGAAAAAGCTGATGGAAGACTGCTCAACACATACCGTCATCATCTTTGTTTTCCAGTGGAACGCTCCATGCAATTAGGTTCCTTGCGGTACGTCCCTCTTCTGCAACTATCTTCCTCACTTTGTCATGGCTATTAGAGCACTGAAATGAAGCCTGAAAACAAGAAATACAGGGATGAGAAAAAAAAAAAAAAAATTTTTGTTATGATATGTTAATTTCATCCAATATGTGGTTAAGCCATCCAAAGTGGGGTGTGCCAGTACTGAATTTTCCTCAAATACCCAAAACAGGTGTACATATTCATTTTCACAACCATTTTTCTGCATGATAAGCAGATTGATTCATCAACATGACATGAGAGTTACTACCCAACCCTCAATATGGGTATGTCCACACCACACGTTTTTAACCTCCATTTAATTGATTGTCAATGCTGCTAGAGCATCACAGTAGACTTCACAAACTTTTTCGTTACCTTGTGTTAATTAGAACTAATTATTCAAGATAAAAACTGCAGGAGACCAAAGTGCATGCATTAGCTGACTGGAAAGAGCCTGGAGAAAGGCACAACATTTATCAGAACCATCTGAAACATATAAAAAAGCGACCTCTCTTTCACTGAGAAGACAAGAACCTATGAAGTGTTTCCTGGCAACTAAAGTTAGCTGTTATTAGTAGAAAGCTACAGCTGTTCAAAGACAGAATAAGAGACACTGACGATGAACTTCATTTACCTAATAAACATACTTCTTTGCACTTGCAAAATACACCATCGCAAGACATTTGAAGCCAAATATATTAAGGAACACCTGTATCAACTGACAGACATCAGTTAGATAAAATCTTGCCTCTTCTACAGTGTATCAAGTTATTCCTCAGAAAATAATTTGAAACAAAGCCAAACAATATACTGTAATGATAAATTTATGTACCGCGATAGCACAAAACTGCTGACCAAGTTATCTTTAAACACTGACAAACTTAACCACAAAGAAGTTACATTAATCTAAATATTATTTTAGGCACAAACAGACTGATTTTCAGAAGATGCATTTTTCCTCTTTTCATTCTTACCATTGTACAACTTAAGCCTGCCAACAGTTTCTTTTAGAGTACTAGCAGATCTTTAGAAAGAAAATACAGTAAAAATGAATATAGCAGATGCGTGGCTGTAGTTAATAAGGCGGTAGGAAACGCAACACAAATGAGAAACTGCTTTTACTTTAATGATTATATAATAGTATTTAACTTAGGTTCCTCTCATCCAGATGTCCTCAACTGTTCATTTCAAAGCCACAGTGTGCCATCTAGTGCTCCACAGACCTACCTAAAGATACCACCGTGTAATACAACGAAAACAAAGAAAAAAAAATAGCACTGCTATATAAGTGAACTTTTGGAAAACCTAATGAAATAAATAAAGCAGATTATATATTTTGGCCCAAGGAAACCCAAGCAAAGCACGTTAAAAAACAGGATCTGTCCTAAACTGGTTCTAGTCTCTCCTTATTCTATATAATTAATTGCCTGTTCTCACTAGGAATTTTTAGTAAGTGACCAGTTCTGCTGAATCAAGTTTGGTTTGGGTTTTTAATCCCTTGTTGTTTAATGATACCATTTCCATCATCAGTCTAAGAGTTAAAGATCCATGAATGTCACATAACTGTTTTAAATCACTTTAAACTACTGTATAAATTACCAATGTAAATACTTGTGATAGCTTACTTCAGAACAGAGTCAAATAATTTTAACTTAAGCACCTCTGAAATGTGTCTGTCTTAAACCAAAAGAATGTTCAGACTGCATTTTGCATTAATTTATTTTCAAATCATCAAAAAAGGCCCAAACCCTCACCTTAGCTAGAAGTAAAGCTAATCTATGGCATACGCAACAGCCAAAAATGAACTAAGTATACAAATAAGTCTTTCCTCATTTATTGAGTCTTTTCTTTCAAATTCTCCACCAGCAGACAGCGTTCACTCAGCAAACTCTATGTAATATTGCTCTATGGCTTTCCTACAGTATAAGCCCACTCATTCTTGCCATACTCAGAGGACTTGGAAACCATTTGAATTTTTTTCTTTGCTAATATTTTTATGCTGTTATGTTCCATTTCATCCTCCACTGGTCCTCCTATCTTCCAGGCTTACCATCCCTATTCCTTTCATCTTTTTCCTCATGTTTTCCAGACCTCAGATTTCAAGTTTTCTGAATCTGAGAACTTACGGTTTTCTCTTCCAGATTGTCGCCGATTCACATCTGTCTTTGAAATACAATGTCCAAAAGCAGATACAAATTCTTCAATGAAGACTATCTCAGTGCTAAACACTGGGGGCAGCTTATTCACATCTTACAGTTGATACTCCCATTTAATCATCTCAGAATAATTCATGGGTTTTTTTTTTAATATGATACCACCTTTTCATCACTTATGACATAATTCTAACACATATGTCATGACATATCACACATAAATTAGCATGACCTACACAGTCAGCCTGGACCTCTGCAGGTCCAGTCCAATCCCCAAGTTCCCATCCCCTGGTCAGAACAGACCCCCATCTTCCTCATACATGAGCAGAATTCCTCCTGTTGCACGTATGACCTTCTGTAATCTGAAGGTTCCTTTCTGCACAACTGCTGCCAAGACAGTTGTTTTCCAACCTCATTTCTGGATATGACTACTCCCATGTAAGTGTAAAGCTCTGCATTAGTCCACGCTAAACTGACTTATTTTTAAATTATTTTATTTCTGTCTTTTACAAGCCAGAAAGGCTTGTAAGGAAAGCAAAAGTATCTCAAAACGACGTTTCCAAGTACTCTGTATCATGAAACTAGAGCCTGACTTAAAATTCTAGTCTTCATAACTTAAGACATCAGTCAAAAGAAAAGAACCAACCCTTAAAGGAGGTCTTAACGGGGCAGCTGGCAATAACCAAGTGTACAGCCACAGAGAAGTGTAAACTGTTGTGCCCAAGGCCACAGTGGGTACCAACACAGTCTTTTCATTTCACTAGGTAAGAGCAAGCTTTAATACCCTTCTTCATATGAGCGAAGTGATACCGATACATAGTTTTTTGACTGCTTCCTCAACCTGAATCCCTCCTACTTGCTGCTTAACTATCCAAAGCAGCTATCTTCTTCAAAGTGCTGTAGATACAATCATCTGTTAGGCAAAAGGAATGACTACAAATTTGTTTAGCCTTAAATAGCAGATTTTTGTGATTTAATCTGTACTGCTTCTTTACATGGCTACGATTATTAAAAGAACTTTCATGAGGATTCTTGGTTTAATGCTGTTCATATATATAAATACATTGCTGTAAACAAAAGCACCAGTTTCAGCTATTGCCATCTCAAAGAAAATTACTTCAGCTCTGACCTCAGCTACTCAAAGAACACCACTCTGTTAGTGTAACCAAACACCATGGTTTTACACTAGAGCACAGGTAGGATGAGAGCAGTTCAAAATGGGAATCAGCCGAAACGTATGTCTTAAAGTCCAAAAAACCTATGCACTAACACAACCAGAAATGATGCAAAAACTGAAGAAATACTTGCATTTTTCTAGAGTAAAATTAATTTTTGAAAGCTTCTCATCACAGTGTTAATAAGTCAAATTGATTCCGTTTCTAGGACCAATACTTTCGGAGAAGCTACAAATGAACCAATATATCAATGAATCCCAACATGAAAAGTTAGTTTTTCTTGCAGTAGGAAAAATCCCACCACACTGTTATAGCATCTGAATGTCTTACCATCATGTTATAGCCTTCCTCCACATCAACAGGCTCACTTACTACATTTTTGGACGACCCCATTGAGTTGTCATACCTGTGTAAAAATAAATGCAATTAATCATTTTGGCTTAAACCACTTCTAAAATTAATTTTAGCTTCTTAGCAGCATTTATGCCATGGACATCTGATGAACACAGTAAGGTTTTCAGAAGATGGTTTTGTTTTGTAAGGTGTTTGCACTGCTCCTTATTAGAAGTAGCCAAAAACCCAAGAAAAAAAAAAAAAAGAGACTGACCCTACAGAAAAATGTAAGACAAAAAACAGTACAAAGAATATTAAAACTTTAAAATAAACCATTGCATGGACTGCTCTGGAATAGTGAAAGGCAAGCAGAATAATCTTTCCTGTGATACAGAACCAGGCAAGTTGGTTATTAGTTCAAAAAGAAAAATTAATGAGAGACATACCAAGAAATTGGTTTCAGATAATTAGTGGTCAAGCAAAATAAAATGGAAAACTTCTGTTCTCATTTCAAAAAAAAAAAAAAAAAAAAAAAGATGTAACAGTTCCTGTACAATCAGCTCTGAGAAAACGAATACTTTTACCCAGTTTTGAACTACAGAATCATTGCCACAAATGCAGAAACACTCAGGACTAAGTATTTATAGATTTATCAAGAATTTCCAGAACAGCGATAACAATTCTGGAATCAAGTAAACCCTTGGCTTCAAGGTTGAAATAAATTCTAGCCAGCTACTGATTAGAGTGCAAAAACTCTCCTGCAACAGTTCTGATTCTTCTGAAGAATCAGCTGTTCACCAGAAGTTAAAGACACTTCTAAATTATCAGGAAATAGGTAACAGAACAAGATTAACAATTAGTAACATACAAAGTGGGATTTTGTTGGCCTTTATCATGAGCGATACTGCTTTAAGTGGGCTATTCCCTTATTCTTGTATTACATCTTGTAGTCCTGGTAAATTGCTCATTTTTCTAAAAGTAAATATCCCAAACCTACGTCAACAACCAGGCAGTTGTTAAGATTTGCACTTGTTTGTATGCTTTAAGACAACCTACTGAGCTTATGAAGACTGAAACACTGCAGCCAGCTGAAGGAAGCTGAGTTTTTCAAACAAAGTAAGATTGTATTTCAGCATCACTTCAGACATCAGGGTAGGCCCAGGATGAAGAGTTTTCACACGGTGAGGTATCTTAGAAAACTGTGCTTTTGCTCACCAAATTAACTTGACTATAATCAAGGTGTAATAAAAGCTCGGTAAATTGACATACATATTCGAGGAAAAAACCTGAGGGCCCGAGTATTTGCCCAGTACTGCAGGGAATTCGGAAATAATTTAGAAAAAAGAATCTGTCTTCAGAAAAAAGCGTAGAGGAGGCAAACCCTACCCGTGTATGCTGCAAGACCTACCGCGCTGTCAGCTTTTGTAACCATGATTTTCTCTCTGACAGCGAAGGAAGAACATCACCAACAGTTTTTAAAATGCAAATACTTCTACACCTCCTGGCAGTTTTTTAAGAGTTTCCAAGGCCAGGGATCTCCCTCAGGCTGAGCCATTCCGGGGTTTCCTCAGACTTTGCTCCCGACTGCGGGCTTGCCCGGGAGCGACGGTGAGGAGACGCAGTCGGGCGGGACAGGCCCCTCTCGCC
>NW_009260435.1:3336555-3339759 GCF_000687185.1 Egretta garzetta | reverse complement strand
CGGCGGTCGCTCCCTCAGCATCTGAGCCCATTCCTCGCCGGTGGGGAGCTGGGAACAGCAGAAGATCGAGTATGTGCGGGCTAATAAGCAATTGTGTACAGTCCACTGGGAGAATGTGCAAGCAGGTGGCAAAACGGGACCTGATCTGGGGTTTTGGCGCTGGTGAGGTGTGAGTTGGGGTGCTGCGTCCAGCCTGGGCGCCGTACTTGGAGAAAGGCGGGACTGGTGGAGAGGCCAGGCCTTTCCGAGGGATCTGAGGCCTGGAAACACGACTTGTGAGGAAATACCCGACAAGTTGAGTCTGTTTAGCCAAAAGAGAAGGCAAAAGGGGATGTGTTCAAGCGTGTAAAAGCACGGTTGGGAAGAGAAAGAGAATAATCCGTTTCCCCTGCTGTGACAGGAATGATGAGAAGTAAGAGGGCTAAATTGCAACCAGGACAATTTAGGTTGCCATCTCTTAGACCATTAGAAATAATACAAGGATTGGAATAGGTGGCTGGGGGGATTATACATGCTTCAGTTGAAGTCTCCGGGAACAGCAGTGCAAACACCTCTCAGAAACGAGATGTATACTTGCCTCCAGTTCGGAGCAGAGAGCTGGGCCAGGTGCACCCTGAAGGTCCCATCCAAATCCCTTACACTGTCATCGTTTGATAATGAGCTTGATCATTATTTATCAAGTGGTTTTCTGAGTTTTCACAACTGCCTCTTTGGTCTGTGGCTGAGCTGAGCACCATGGTACTGGGCCTCACATCAAATCCTGCTAGTCTGGTTTGATGCCAAATCAGACACCACATCAGAAGAGTGTAATTTTATAACCTATTTCCTCAGATATTAATAACTGCGCTAAATGCAAAGAAGTAGAAAATCAGGTCTGTAATGTCTGCAGACTAAAAAAATTCAGGATACTTTGTGCAAGGTGTTATGAAACAGTTAATTGGAACACTCAGAAAGTCGTATTTGGGTACCACTAAAGCAAATTACTTGAAATCCAAACACAGGGTGTTTGAACCTGATTATTTTTGTAAGTAAATTGTTGCTCATTTTCTTCCCTCACTTAAATCCACATGCCAAAATCCAACAACTCTTATAATGGGAGAAGGAAGGGTAATCTTTGCATGCAGGTCTTAGATGCACTTAACTGTCTCGTATGCAGCTTAAAATGTTTACGTGTGATAAAAACAATTAGGAGAATATGTCAAAATGGAAGCCTATCTAAGACTACTGTAAACCCATTTATTCTGAAAGTGTATAAATGACATGCATTAAAGAAAATTAAGGCTTATTCAAGTTGAGCAGTGATTTATAAAACCAAAATGTAGAAATGTCAAAAAAATACAGTAAACACCAGCCAGCTGACTTCACTTGCTAGAAATAACTGTTCAAAGCTGCTGTTTGTGTTGCTGGACAACGGCTTTCATGCCGACAGTTTAACAGGAACAGATTTACATTTGCAGATCTCACAGAGAAGAAGTTATGTGTTGAACGTGACCTTCTAACATTCCTTCCTTTGTGACTGAAAGAACAGCTCCGAACAGATTTGTGAAAGACTGTGTGCAATTTGTCTTGAGGGAAGGGGCGATTTTTCAGGAAAGTCAGGAAGTTCAGCACATAAAAAACTTTTTATATGGCATGACTTCTATTCTGATTTTAAAATAGCTTCACTGATACTCTCTTTTTACTTACAAGTCGCAATAGTGATGCATTTGTTGTGCACTTGGTTAAATTTATTGAGGGAACATGAGAGCCTCCCTTTCTTTTTTTCTCCCTGCATCCATACCAGAGTGATCCTGAATTTTATTATATGACTGATTAACTGCGTGCTGGGAAGTGTCTGGATTGCATTTTGACACAGGCTAACTACCAAGAGAAGAATATGATTTCCTATGCTTTCCCTCTTGCAGAGCTTCAGGTTTTTTTCCTAATGTGTAGGCTATAATGACTTTTTGGTTTTGCTTGCTTTATAGTTCCAGTTATTTGTATTTCCCCCTCCTTCTATCTTCAGTCATCTTGGCATATGAACTTCCTGTTAATAAACTTGCTCTTTGCACATATATGTTGAATTTGTTATTTGGAGGCTATTACAGTTGTTCAGGCACTGAAGTGCATAATCTGATACACTTGTCAGCCCTTGAGATATGCAGCAAAGTGTGGGGTTTGAGGGTGTTAGCAATCCATTAGGCAAAGAAGACAAAGTACTATTTCAGAAACCAATCAAATCTTATTTCTGTTTTGATTGCTTATAGGATTTGCTTTGTCTACACATGCAGCAAGTAGTATGACAATTCACATTTTGTATATGTGATTTATATAAATACTGATGGGAAATTTGACATTTAAACCAATAAAAGATATTAGACTTAACTCGCTATTAGATTTTTTAATAGAAAGACATTTCTTACAGGGGCAGGAAATTGCAATAACACATTCAGTGATTTATTGCAATATTTTACTTTCAGATCTTCAAAATGAACTGTCGTAGCTCTTCACAGTTAATAGAATTTGAGGTTAACTGGGGAGCAGTACATCGCTGTCACCACGGAAGGGACAGGACGGGGCAGCAGACAACCTCCATTAATTGAGGGCGCTGCATAAACCTGGCAAGGATTGCATTTCTGGAAATCCAGGTAGCTTAATCTCACTTCTTTCTGTTTTGAAAGAGGAGTTCCAGGTATTTACTAACATTGAAAGGAGAAATAACAAATCTGATGATGGCCTTATGTAAATCTCAATTAATCCAGTAAGAATTATTAACTTGGCCTCAGTGGGCTCGGGATCAGAGCAATCCCAATACCCTCTTAGGAAGGGTATTCCTAGGGCAGCCCCCTGCTCATTTACTCAACATATTTTTAGTTTGTATGAGTGGCAAATGAGGTTAAATTTATTTTACAGCTTTCTTTTCCATTTACTGTCTTGAACAGTTAGGAAAATTTGTATTGATCCACCCTGGTAACTCATTTATAAAACGTTGCTTCCCTTTAACTTCGCGTTAGGAGCTTTATTTGTGCGTGGGGTCCTCCAGCAAGAGAAACGTTTGCTCCTTTTTGGTATAAAACTTCTTTGCTGCTCGTTTTCCTGGTGATCCTCCCTCACGCCCGGGTCTGCGGATGCTTGCCTGGAGCGCAGGCAGCAGTCACTGCAGCCTGCCAGGCTTCACTGATGCTTTAAAGTTGGAAAATTATCTGTAGAGCTTGAGAGTAGCCC
>NW_009260435.1:3334999-3336086 GCF_000687185.1 Egretta garzetta | reverse complement strand
CGTCTGGCCCGCTGCCCGCAGGAATGGACCGGGTACTCCCGCCCCGTGACACCGCCGGTGACACTTGTGGAGAATCTCCGCGAAAACCATGACGGCCCTCCCGCGCGGTGCGTCGGAAACACCGACAGACTTTGTCCAGGGTCAGCCCCTAAGGTTCCAGTTCCGCACGATGGCAGAAGCGAGGGCCAGCCGGAGCACGCGGGAGCGAAGGAACGCGGGTAGGAGAGCAATGCTCCCTCGAGACCGCGGCTGTGCGCTTGTACCTGCTCCTTGCACAGCTGAAGCTGCTTTGAATCAAGCGGATTTCTGTGTTTGAAATCCTGTTTGTGCAACTCGCAGAGCAAGTTTAAGAGGTGCAGAAAGTACACAGCAGCCATCATACATACATATATGTGCTTCAGTACTGGGTGACAGTGACACTGAGGGATCATATATCCATTTCATCACAATATAGTATCAAATGCCTCTTCCCAGACAGGTTTTTATCAGTCACACTTGTGAACATCACAGTAAACTTGGGCCCTTCCTTTCAGTACATCATCATGAGGCTTTCTTAATTTTTAAACTCATTTTGAGAATGTATATTTGTGGTTTTGCTGTGATATTGACAAAAAGATCAAGTCTGTCACATGCATGCGCACGCACACAGAGAGCCAGTAGAGTCCTTGTTCAGATGCCAGAGCGGTGATACTTCATTAACACAATACTAAACATGCAGGAAGCTTTCTAGGTGAGAGGACAAAATACGGTTTTAAAGAGGAGATCAACTATATCTCTTGAACGTCTTTCACTGTGCTGAAACTAATCAACTGCATGCTTATTTCAGTGTTCCTGCATCTGCATCTATCAGGTGAGATGGTCTCTAACTTCTGTGGCATGGCTCCTCCCTGTAATAACAACAGGCAGTTCACAACGTGAAGGCTGTAAGGGAAGAGGTCTATTTTAAAGGGTAGAAATTCCACCCGTACTCCATCCTCATGGTATATATTGTATCTGGTTCTCAGTCTAACGGCAACTTGCCTTCCCCTCACTTCCCAAAGGAAAATCACAGTGGAATGTGTTTTTACACTAAGAAGCTTATGGTATC